>NC_084853.1:2925802-2930802 GCF_951802175.1 Populus nigra
TTTCCATGCCACAAGAGCAGACTTACTTCGGCCTATATCTCCTGTCCACAAGAAATTTCGACAGAGACAAGTAATTTTTCTGATGAGAGCACACGGCATAGGAAAAATGCTAACCCAGAATTGCACCATACCATATAAAACTGACTTAATGAGCTCCAGTCTACCAGCATATGTAAGATGTTTACCCACCCATGCTTGAATAGTTGCTTCTAACTTGTGGAGAAGCGGTGAGAACTGACTTGCAAGAAGCCTGTGTGGGCTGAGAGGCACACCAAGATACCTGAAAGGGAAGGAGCCTTAAGAGAAACTCGTATCTAGCAAAATGGCTTGCTTCAGACTTACAGCAACACCACCAAAATAAATTGATGATTTGGAAATATTAATATCCAAGCCAGATGTTTGCCCGAAGAGCACCAGTTGCTGGAGGAGAATTTGAACTGAACACCTATCCCCTCGGCATAGCAGCATAACATCATCAGCAAAAGATAGATAGGTAATGCCAAGAGGCTTGCATTTTAGGTGGAAATGAAATGAAAGATTCTGGGATACTAAGCTGAGCATCCTACTGAAATATTCCATGCAGGTTATGAATAAATATGGCGACAAGGGATCCCCTTGGCGCACCTCGCATTTTCCAGGGAAAAACCCAAACAACTCCCCATTGACAGCCACTGAATATGAAGCTATTTCCACGCAAGTCATCACCAGATGAACAAATCTATCAGGGAAGCCAAGGAGGAGAAGTAGATGTTGTAGGAATGCCCATTGAACTGAGTCAAAGGCTTTCCTAAAATCAATTTTTATAAGGCATCTAGGGGAGGTTCTTTTCCTTTCATATTGCCTGAGAAGCTCCTGCAAGAGATTGATATTATCAGCCATTCGACGACCACCTAGGAAAGCATTTTGCATGGGGCTGATGATGCCATCAAGAGCATGTCCCAATCTGTCAGCTAGGATTTTTGAAATGATTTTGTAAACGACGTTACAGCAAGAAATGGGCCTGAAATCACTAGCTGTAGTAACATGAGCAGATTTCGGCACCAGTGCAATGATAGAGTGGTTAATCTGTTTTAGAAGCTGCCCTGATTGGAAAAAATCTTGCACGGCAACACAAAGATCCTGCCCAACCACATCCCAAGATTTCTTGAAAAAGAAAGATGAATACCCATCAGGCCCCGGGGATTTGTGATCACCAATGCTGAAAAGGGCTTTTTTGATATCATCATGTGAGACAGCAGCTAACAAAGAATCTTGAGAGGCGGTATCAAGACGAGGTCCACAGCAGGCAATAGTCTCGTCCAAAGGAAGTGTGGTTCGTGAAGAACCCAGGAGCTGCTGGTAATAGCTGACGAAGACATCCCCCACCTCAGCCATGGAGGTCGTGAGTGAACCACTATTGCAGCGAATGGCAGGAATGAAGTTCTTCTTGTGCCTGTGACTCATCAAGGCATGGAAAAAACTGGTCCCTCTATCACAGTCCTTGAAAAAGTTGCATTTCAATTTCTGGCTGTAAAACATTTTTTTCGCTGATTTAAGGTTGACAAGGTCCAAGCGAAGCTTTTTATCCTGAGCCAACAAATGTTCATTGTCCTTGTCATTATGCAAAAGAGCTTGATGCTGCTCCAGGTCAGCCTCAGCTCTGCGTACTCGCTCCAAAAAGTGTCTAAAGTGTAATTTGTTAAGCTGCTTCAGGGGAGCTTTCAGAAGTTTGAGCCGCCTGCATAAAACATACATTGGAGAGCCGTGTACCGCTGCTGCATGCCAGTTTTGCAATATAAGAGACTTATAGTCTTGATGCTCAACCCACATGTTGAAGAACTTGAAGCTAGCACGATTTCTCTGATGCAGAGGGCCAATGCTGACTGCTATGGGAGAGTGATCTGAGAATGCGCCAGGGGTGCTGAAATGCACATGCACTGATCGTTGAAGACCCGACCAGTAAGGATTCACCAAGACCCTGTCAATTTTGCTCCATATCTTCCCATTCATCCAAGTGTATTTACAACCTGTAAAGTTAAGGTCAGAAAGGCCTAACATAGAACAACAGGTTCTAAAGTCAGAGACTTCATATGAGGATACAGGCTCTCCATTGTGTTTATCCTATTGGGATAAAAGAGAGTTGAAATCACCGAGAATAATCCAGGGGGAATGTGAGCTCCATTTCTACAGGTCATCCCAGAGAGCTCTGCGAGCAATAACTGTATTATAACCATAGACAAAAGTTGCAACGAAAGTATATTGGTTCACTAAGTTTCTGATGTTGACATGGAGTCCTTGAGCAGAAAGATCAATAAGCTCCACCTTGACAGTGGAGGGATTCCAAAAAACCAAGATGCGTGCATTATTGGCTGCTGTAACATTAGAAAGAAACTCCCAATTCCTTAACCGGAATTTGTGCAGAAAAGAAACTGCTGAGGGAGCCAGCTTTGTTTCAACAAGACCACAAACATCCACCTTATTTTTCTTCATGAGGCTTACTACCTCATGCTGTTTGAGAGGGCTGTTGAGCCCTCTCACATTCCAGCAGTGGACTAACATGATTGGGGAAGAGTGGGGGGTTCCCCACCACTACCAGATGATTTGTTGGAGTTCCTTTGCACCAAGCTCCTAGAGGGCATACCCGATGTACCTTTATGCGGCATTCTGTTGACATAGACATCAACTGTGGCTGCAATTGCCTTCCCCTTGGAGGATACAGTCTGAGTAGAAGAACGACTGTTCACTGTAGGCAAAACCTTTGGTGTAGGAGGGTGGTGCTTATTACCATGTTTCGTTCTCCTTACAGTTTCCCAACCTTCTGAAACTACCGCAACTGGGCTTGGTCACATTGCTGCTCCTCCTGGGCATTCTCAGAAACCTGAGGGTCTTTGGGAACTTCAACAGAGGGGTTGAGCTGCGGGCCTGTGGGAGTAACAACAGGGGAGTTAGGTTGAGGATCTGTGGAAACAGCAACAGGGGGGTTAAGTCTAGAGAAAACACTGCCTTTGGACAGGACAGTCTCCTCTCCTGTTCCTTTCTTCACCACTGGTCTAGGAGCAGCCTGATTTTTTGAGCATGCTCCGGTGGAATGCCCAAGCACTTGGCAGCTTTTACAGAATTTTGGCAAGGTCTCATATATGACCTTTTGACAGAGAAGGTTTCCATTAGGCAACACTACATCAATGGAAGACCGAAGGTCCTCAAGCAAATCCACTTCCACCAAGACACGAGCATATGACAGCCTCTCCTTTGTGGACGTCAGTTTATCACATTGGATTGGCTTCCCCAGAACACTGGCAAGCTTGGATAAGCATCTTGGCGTCCAACATTTTAGAGGCAAGTTTGGAAACTTCACCCAAACGGGAACATGAGTCATTACAGAGCAAGAAAAATCAAAATATTCTGTCATGTGGCGCAAGATTAACGGACGCCCATAAACCAAATAGGCACCACCACACAAGACAGCCAGCTTATCCTCTTCATTTTCAAATCTGTAGATTAGCCAGCCCAATTCATGCAAGGTGAGTGAGGCTGAACACTTCCAGATGTTACCAATAATACTATGAAGTGCCCTGTACCTAGGAAATTTACCAGACACATATCCCACAACACAGAGTTTCCAATCATCGCTAGAGTGATCTAAGTCCTCTTCTAAGAATGGACAAGATGGAATAGCATTATAACCGGAGAAATGCATGAGTTTGGAGCAAATGGGTGTGTTTCTGTTAGAGGAGAAGAGATCACGCCATCTACCATTAATTGAGGAAGGAGGATGGGGTCTACCTGTTGCTTCAGTTTTTGATGGGTTAGACTCAACACCGCTAGGCAGTGCAGGTGATACAGGGATGGCCTGAGTTGGAGAAGGTGGCAGTTCTGAAGAGACCGGAGTGGAAAGAACAGGGCCCGGCTGTGGGACCACAGGAGAGGCAGAAGGGCTAGGAGACACTGCCAACACTGGTGTGGTGAAGAATTTGGAGGCCCCCTCATAATCCTCTTCAGAAGATTCAAAATCAACTTCCTCATCATCATAGTCGACGCCATCTGAACCATCTTCAACAAACACATGATTGATGCTAGGGGACCCAGGGTCATGTGGGGGAGAGTGAAGACGAGGATTAGGATGAGGACAAATAGGGGTGGAGGTAATAGGCGGGTTGGAATTTGAATTTAAATTTGGGGGAACTGTAGCATGAACAGTACAGGAAGAAGACGGAGCCGCTAAAGCAAGAACAGTGGAATCATTGATAAGCTGAGACTTTTGCTGCTTCAGACGGGAATGGGACCCAGCCTTCTTCTTTTTGTTCGCCATAACCAAAAGGTGCCAAGATTTACAGATTAGGAGACAAGGACACAAGTAGTGGAAGAGATCCAAGAACACGAGCGGAAAGCTTCAAAAAAGAAAGAGAGCATCTCTCTCTAAATTCTCACTCACTGAGAGCTCTTACTGAGAGCTCTTTCTTTTTTTTTTTTTTGATCAAATGTAAGAATATTATAGATCAAAAAGAGCAAGACAAGCTTGCGATACAAGCTGGAAAACCAGCAGAACAGTACATGCAAATTCAAAAGGCGAGTGCCGGGGAACATTCTCCCCAGCACAAGCAACCCGATAGAGGGGATAGGATCCCATATACAAGAGCATGGACAGCCCCCATGCAGGCCAAATAAAAAGCCTACGGGAACAGGCTCCCACTAAGCCGAACAAGAAGCTAAAGACTAGCAAAACCACATGAAGACAGAGACTTCAAGCCAATAGCATTGAGCAACCAACGCCCTCACAACAGGGCACACCAGAAGCAACTTCCCAATGAGGAGCAACCCCACCTACATGAGACAGTTGCACTCATTGCATCAACTAGAAGAAACAAGCCAAAGAAGAAAGTCCAACTCTAGCAGACCAAAATGCCAACCAGCTTCAAGACACAAAGCATCCAACCCAGCAGATGGGCAGCAGGCCAACTTGATCCGTTTCAACCCACCAGAAACGCATCAACCAGCAACTCATCACCCAAGCACCTCCGCAC
>NC_084853.1:2943302-2950802 GCF_951802175.1 Populus nigra
ATCTAGATTAACCATTTAACAAGCAAAGTATTATAAGTGAACAAGATAGCAAATATAAAGCATGTTAGTATCCAACATTAAGGTCCATGTTAAGTTTATATTATACTTATTCTTACACCATTAGTGTACCCTTTTCACCTTGACATAATAAACTTAGTTAAACATAATGAAAGAAAGAAACATAAATAAACAAGGAAAGGAAATGAAAAGCATAAGCAAGAAATTAATATAAGCAAAACTTAAGCATTACAAAATATAAAGAGAGAAAGCAAGAGCATGATCTTGATCTAAAAACCAAGATGCCTAAATACATGGCAAATGCCTCCTTTTATAGGCCAAAATTCGGAACTATTGATTTGTTGACTAATTGATGAGTGGGTGGCCACATCTTGACTTGGTGACAATTCTTATCTTCTTGTCTGCCAAAAAGTCATTGATGACGTCATAATTTGAACAAACTTGAATCATGAAAGTTCTAGGAAATTGTCTCATCTTTCCAGGGTAAAAATTTGAGATCATTTGGACTTCTAGAACTCGAGATATGGGCTGAACACTGAACAGTGTCTAGGCTGCAGGACAGATTCGGACTTCTTCTTTGTTGCTACAATTTGGACTTGAAAACGGCCTTGTTAAATCTTGGGCTGCACATGAAAGTTGTAGGCCTATGTCTTATCTTTCCATCCATATAAAATGGACCTAAATCCAAGATCTACAGCTCCAGATATGACCCAATTACCGAACTGTGGTCCAGTTTGGAGTGCACCAGCATCTCTTTGGCCATCTTTTTGTCCTTTCAATTTCAGTACTTCAACTCATCAATTAATTCTTTTATTTATGTGATAGGCCTGCATTTAAGATGAACATTTACCATAAATTAAAGGTATCTTATATAATTCGATATGTTATTATAAAACATGCTTTAGTTAAGGAGTTATTGATACTTTAAGTGCAAAATGATGATATAAAACCTTGATAAAAATGCACTTTTAAGTACTAATCACACCCCCCAACCAGCTTATTACTAGTCCATAGTAATTAAAGCGTTAAAATAGAAAAACAATTTGCAAATTCTACAAAGCAAGGCATTCATCATTCAACTTCCATTAATCTATTCAGATAAACAAACTCTCATTAAATTTTGTATATCTGCTCAATATCTCTTAAACAAAATATTAATAAACCTTCCTTGTTATGTGCTCAATGTATGAAACATAGATGATGGGGCTTTTATTGGAAGAAAACAATATTTTGTTCTAATGTTTAAGGTTAATTTCCTTGGGTTGAGATTATTTTATTTTATTTTACTCTTTTTTTTTAATATCTATACATATAACTTAAAACACAATGCATCTTTAACCCATGTAACGAGCTTTCGGCTAATGACTCCCAGACCAGTTGATCTTAGGGCATTAGGTGTTGAGACACCCCTACGAGCTTAGTAACTCGGGTTGCAGATACTGATACGTAGATAGTACAATGTTTGATTCCCTTAAGCTTTTCTCCTTAACCCATGTAACAAGCTTTGAGCCAATAGCTCCCAAGTCAGTTGACTTTAGGGTATTAGGTGTTAAAACACCCCTTCGGGCTTAATTGCTTAGGTTAGGGAGGCTACGAAATCAAACTTATCTACGTTTTTATTATCATCATTTTCTTTTTCTTTTTCTTTTTTTTTTCTTTTTTTTCTTTTCTTTTTCTTTTTTTTCTTTGCAAATTATAGACTATCCCTATCCCTTAGTTGTTACCTTTAACAAAAGAACATAAATAATGTAATAATCCAATGTGCAACCCACAATCATATGTTAAAGTGTGTGTGTGAAAATGAAGGTTTACGAATACTTGTTAAATGAGTATATGAGCAGAATTAAGTGATAACAATGCGAGAGTTTGTAAACCTGAATATTTCAAGAAGTATTCTAATAGGCCTTGTTATGAATATTGCAAATAACCATTAGAAAATGTTTACTAAGATGCGTCTCAAGAGTCATTCCCCCTTACTCTACCATCCTAGTAATAACAGTTTTGCCCAATGGTTTTTAAAACAAAAACAGTTAGTTGGTTAGTTTTTTTTTTTTTTTAATGTCAACTACTACCCTCTCCCCCCAACCAAAACGAGACATTCTCCTCAATGTCATAAGATAGAAAGATAGAGTATAGAAGACATCACCTGAAACAACGAACACTGGCAAACCTGAAACACACTTAAACAAATATAAGAGATAACAAAACAAAAAAGGAAAAAAAAATATTATGCTATTAATAAAACTAAAAGACATAAATTTTTACAAACTCAGACTCAAATCGTAGTTGTGATTGTGGCTCACATCTTCCCTTGGTTTTACGTCCAAGAACGGCTTAAACACCCTCTATGGGTCGGGGATAGGCTTCCCATCCAGTTTTCTTAAAAACTGGCAAACAGGGTCTTTTTTAGTCAGATTCCCAAGACTAAGTCTATCATGTTCTTTATGGAAATGGGGTCATAAGTCTTGAAATGCACAATGCACATCTCCACCAGGATATGTCTTCAAAGTCAACAGAAGATTATCTAAAGATTCCTTATGTTTTGAAATAAATCCTAACTTTTGACAATTTTCACAAGCTTTGCAGAATGTATGCGTGTCCTTGAACATGGTGGGCCAATAAAATCCATTTTGAAAGATTTTTGCAATGGTCTTTTTTGACGAGAAATGACTCCCACATGCTTTAGAATGACAAAATTTAATGACATTACTTACCTCATTGTCAGGAATGCATCTTCGAAATATTTGATCAGGATAATATTCGAATAAGTAAGGGTCATCCCAATTAAATTTCTTCACTTCGTTTAGAAACTCATCTTTGTCTTCGGTACTCCAATGAGTTGGCAAATCTCCTGAGGCAAGGAAATTGATATTTTTAGCAAACCAAGGCATTGAACTAAGAGAAAGTAAGGATTTATCAGGAAAGTAATCATCGGTTGGTGTGATGTCAGATATCGAATCTGTTGTCACTCTTGACAAAAGATTCGCATCAACATTTTCAATGCCTTTTTCATCCGTGATTTCTTCCTGAGAATAAGTTATTTGCAAATCTTCAGATTCATCAAACTCAGTATTACTCAAAGTAGATTCAAATTGATCATAAACCAATTCTTCAATAAAATCTACTTCTTGTAAATCATTATCATCTCGAGGTTGCTTGCAAATGTTGAAAATATTCATCTCCAATGTCATGTTCCCAAATGATAGCTTCATCAGTCCATTCCTACAATTAATCAATGCATTAGAAGTTGCAAGAAATGGACGCCCTAAAATAACAGGAAATGAATTGCATGCTTCAACAGGTTGTGTGTCCAAGACAATAAAATCCACAGGGTAAATGAATTTATCGACTTGTACTAACACATCTTCAACTATTCCTCTAGGTACTTTTACAGATCTATCGGCAAGTAAAAGAGTGACAGAAGTTGGTTTTAACTCACCTAGATTGAGACTTTGAAAAACTGAATATGGAAGTAAATTCACACTAGCTCCAAGATTAAGTAAAGCTCTTTCAATTTTATGTTCTCCAATAAAGCAAGAAATTGTAGGACAACCAGGGTCTTTATATTTCAATGCATTATTGTTCTGAAGAATGGCACTTACTTGTTCGGCTAAAAAGGCTTTCTTTTTCACATTCAGTTTTCTCTTCACAGTGCATAGATCTTTCAAAAATTTAGCATAAGAAGGAACTTGTTTGATAGCATCCAGCAAAGGTATATTGATCCTTACCTGTTTGAAAGTTTCAAAGATTTCAGAGTTGTGATTGACTTTCCTTTGTTTAGTCATGGCATGAGGAAATGGAAGTGCTGGCGGAGAATCAGTCTTTTCTTTGCAATGATTAGATTCAACCCCTTCCTTACCCTCAGAGATTGATTCATCATCATTCTCACAAGGTTCAAGAGTGGGTTTTTCAATAACCTTACCACTGCGAAGAGTGATGACTGATTTGGCTTGATCCATGTGTTGGCTTCCCGAACTAGCATTCGCATTGTATTGCCCCTTGGGATTTTGTTGTGGTTGAGATGGAAACTTACCTTTCTCTTGGAAACTGAGAGCAGATGTCAATTTTGCAAGAGTATCTTTAAAATCTGTCATGCTTTGAGCAAGTTGAGTGTTAATTGCCTCTTGCTTTTCCATAAATGCATGCAATGTTTCCTCAAGATTTCTTCTAGGAGGGGGAGCATAAGGAGGTGCATATCCATGAGAATTCTGGAAATTATGATGTGCTTGAAATGATGGCTGTGAAGTTTGAGCATTATTGTTCTCACTCTTCCAACTGAAATTTGGATGCTTTCTCCAACCAGGGTTATATGTTTGCGAATATGGGTTATGGTTGGGCCTTTGAAAACTGTTTAATGCATGGGCTTGTTCATGGAGACATTCTTTAAAAGAAGGCAAGGTTGGACAGTCATTGGTTGAATGCTCGTTGGTTTCACAGATTTGACATGCAATGTCTTGAACAGATTTAAATTGACCACTCTTTTTCAATTCTAGTGCCTCAACCTTTCTAGCTAAAGATGCAAACTTGACTTGGAGGTCATGATCTTCCCTAAGGTTGTACATACCTCCACTAGATGTATGAGGCTGGGTTTTACTTGGTGCCTCATAAGTACCTGTGGTGTCCCAATTTTGTGCATTTTCAGCTAGCAAGTCTAGGTATTCCATTGCTTCGTTAGGGTCTTTATCCTCAAAAGTTCCATTGCACATCAATTCAACCATTTGCCTATCTCTAGGAGTTAACCCTTCATAAAAATGTGAAACTAATCTCCATGTTTCAAAACCATGATAGGGGCAAGTATTAAGCAAATCTCGATACCTATCCCAGCATTGATAAAATGTTTCCCCTGGTTGTTGAGAGAAAGTAATGATTTGTCTTTTGAAAGAGTTCGTTCTGTGAGATGGAAAAAACTTCCTTAAAAATTGTTGCTGCATTTCATCCCAAGCACGAATGGATCCAGGTCTCAAATTTTGTAGCCATGTTTTAGCTTTATCTTTTAATGAAAAAGGAAAAAGCTTCAATCTAATGGTGTTCATGCTACAATTTGAGTCATTATATGTGTTGCAAACCTCCTCAAATTCCCTTAAATGCAAGTATGGATTTTCTAAATCTAAGCCATGAAAAGATGGTAAAAGTTGAATAATGCCTGTCTTAAAATTAAAATGAGATGCATCAGGAGGAAAAACTATGCATGAGGGTGCACTTGTTCTGGTGGGATTCATGTGGTCTCTAAGAGTTCTAACCCGAATATTCTCATTATTTTCATTATGAAGCGATTGGTTATCTTCTTCAGCCATATTTTCTGAAAATGATGAGGATACCCTACAAAGTCTACCACTTAATGTACGTGACCACACTCTCATGCACGTGTAAGAAGAATAAAATGAAGAAGAAAATAAAAGAAAGAGAAACAAAACAAAAGAAACAAAGTTAGATACAAGAAAAGAGAAAAGAGAAAAGAGAAAATAAAATAAATACTATAATTTGTACAAGAATTTACCTCCCCGGCAACGGCGCCAAAAACTTGACACGACCAAAAGATTGATGTCTTTTCCCAAGTGCAGGAGTGTCGAAGTAATAAATAACCCGGCAAGACCGGGGTCGAACCACAGGGAGGTTAATTGTATAAATTATAGACAACAATAATACAACAACAACAATAGTAACAATACTAATAAGTTAAAGAAAGCTTTGAGATGTGATATTGATTTAAGGATTAAACTAGGATAACAACAAATGTCAAGGTTCGAGGATCCACTAATGGTATTTCAAACAAGTATAGTATAAACCCTTATTATTCAATTGGAAGCCACACACAAAGGAGGTTCCAATCAGATTATAAATTGTTAACATGATTACATTAGTTATCTTATTCGAATAACGCTAATACTTGTAAATGTTGTCAGGCATTCATGATTATAACTTATGTTAACAACAAATCAAGTTCCTTTCATAGCTCAGGTGTCGGTTATACCATACAGTATGGGCTATGAAAGTGCCAAGTATTTGTTGTACCAAATGTTATACAACATAAATCTAGATTAACCATTTAACAAGCAAAGTATTATAAGTGAACAAGATAGCAAATATAAAGCATGTTAGTATCCAACATTAAGGTCCATGTTAAGTTTATATTATACTTATTCTTACACCATTAGTGTACCCTTTTCACCTTGACATAATTAATTTAGCTAGACATAATGAAAGAAAGAAACATAAATAAACAAGGAAAGGAAATGAAAAGCATAAGCAAGAGATTAATATAAGCAAAACTTAAGCATTACAAAATATAAAGGGAGAAAGCAAGAGCATGATCTTGATCTAAAAACCAAGATGCCTAAATACATGGCAAATGCCTCCTTTTATAGGCCAAAATTCGGAACTATTGATTTGTTGACTAATTGATGAGTGGGTGGCCACATCTTGACTTGGTGACAATTCTTATCTTCTTGTCTGCCAAAAACGTCATTGATGACATCATAATTTGAACAAACTTGAATCATGAAAGTTCTAGGAAATTGTCTCATCTTTCCAGGGTAAAACTTTGAGATCATTTGGACTTCTAGAACTTGAGATATGGGCTGAACACTGAACAGTGTCTGGGCTGCAGGACAGATTCGGACTTCTTCGTTGTTGCTACAATTTGGACTTGAAAACGGCCTTTTTAAATCTTGGGCTCCACATGAAAGTTGTAGGCCTATGTCTTATCTTTCCATCCATATAAAATAGACCTAAATCCAAGATCTACAGCTCCAGATATGACCCAATTACCGAACAGTGTTCCAGTTTGTACTGCACCAGCATCTCTTTTCTAAGTTTGGCCATCTCTTTGTCCTTTCAATTTCAGTACTTCAACTCATCAATCAATTCTTTCATTTATGTGATAGGCCTGCATTTAAGATGAACATTTACCATAAATTAAAGGTATCTTATATAATTAGATATGTTATTATAAAACATGCTTTAGTTAAGAAGTTATTGATACTTTAAGTGCAAAATGATGATATAAAACCTTGATAAAAATGCACTTTTAAGTACTAATCAGGAAGCCTATCCCCGACCCATAGAGGGCGTTTAAGCCGTTCTTGGACGTAAAACCAAGGGAAGATGTGAGCCACAATCACAACTACGTGTACATACACATGCTTTTTCAAATAAATGAATAAATAAATAAAGAGAGAGAGAGAGAGTGTGTGACTCCAGCTGGCCTACATATAGGTGGTATGATTGCATCTTCAATTTCTCATCTATAAAATCTTCCCTTCCTTTCCCTCATTTCTACTCATCCCTTACATTAGACAAATATAGAAGCATGTAGAAATGGCAGGTTCCTCAAGTTATCACATAAAAAATATTTGTGTTTTCGGTGGATCCAGTCCTGGGAAGGAAATAGCTTTTTTAGAAGCAGCAAATCATCTTGGTCAGGTACTAGCTGAGAAAAAGATTCATTTAGTGTATGGAGGAGGCAGCCTTGGGTAAATGGGG
>NC_084853.1:2955802-2960802 GCF_951802175.1 Populus nigra
AAACAGCAGCCACGTGGTAGGAAAAACCAGAGAAAGCCATCCTTGCAGAACACAATAAAGCACTAGCAGCCAAGAACAGGTGGCAGCAGCTCAACCATGCAGAGATAGGGAACAGTGAAAACGAGAGAAAATGGACAGATGTGCAAAGATCAGCCAAGAAGCACAGGACCGGTGACAATGAAAGCAACTAACAGTTGGAGCACCAAGCAATTAAGGCCACAAGTGAGAGGATGCAGAGCCTTTTCATCATCATAAACAAAGAACAAAGTGAAGCCAATCAGAAGCTCCCACCCATCCAAAGGAAAAGAGAACCATACAGAGACTAGAGCCGTACAGAAGCCCATGCATGCATAAACCACGTAAAACAACTCATCAGCCCAGCAAAGCAACGATGAAGGCAACATGCAGAAATGGAGAAACCATGCACTTCCAGACCACAACATGCAAGGCCGGACGACGTGCAAATCAAGAACTGACAAAAGAAAAGAGCGTGAAAACGCATGCAAAACGCATGCAAGCACATGCGGTCCCATGCAGAAAACGAAGAAGCAAATAGCGTCAGCCAAAGAGACCATAACCAACGACTTGCACAAACAAAGAAGAGCCCACCAAACAAACCATCAGTGCACAACCAAAAGAACAAGACAACAGACTGGTCAGCGGCCAACATGGAGAGAAAAATGATCAGTGTCGTGGAAATGAAATACCATGAAAAACAGAGTCTGGAATTTGCGAAAGAGAGAAGCGATGGAGCTGCTTGTGCTGTCAAAAATTCTTTTGTTCCTCTCTTCCCAGATAATATAAACAAGGATACCAAGAGAGACACGCCTCATTCTGCCATCAGCATTGTTTCCGCCCCTACACAGCCCCCGAATGGCACTATTGATGGTTGACATGCTCCTAGTGATGCGCAGCCAGGATCTAATCAACTGCCAGAGGAGAGAGGTCTAGTGGCAGCTAAAGAATAGGTGGTTGTGGGACTCCTCATCCACTTGGCAGAAAACACATATAGGGTCTGCTTGAAGGAAACGAAGCTTGTCTCTGGTACGCAGCCTACCAAGAACCACCAACCATAAAATGAAACTGTATCGAGGCATGGACCAGGATTCCCAGACAACCCTTTTCCAAAACACTGGAGAGCTTCGAACCCGTAAAAAATCATAAGCATGAGCTGTGAAAGAGCCAGCAGAGTTGCTCCAGCTTTCCAACAACGAGAGAGCTTGAGGCCGGCTGCCACACTTATCAACAAGTGTGTCCCGAAAGTTAAGAATGGATTTCCACAAAGGGGATGAACGTGGGTGAGCTGTAGAGTCCCAAATGGACTGAGTGTGTAAGTAGAAGTGATGTACCCATAGAATCCAAATGGAGTCAGCTTTAAGATGAATATTCCAGAGTTGTTTAGCAAGAAAGCTGTTATTACGAGCTCTAATGTCAAAGAGACCCAACCCACCTTCAGTCTTAGGGAGACAAACCGTGCTCCAAGCCACCAGTGCAGTTTTGTTCCTAGAGGCAGAACCTGTCCACAAGAAATTACGGCATATACTAATGATTTGTTTGAGCACAGTATCAGGAACAGGAAAGATGTTTAGCCAGAATTGAACCATGCCATATAAAACAGACTTAAGTAGCTCCACTCTGCCAGCATAGCTGAGGTGCTTCCCTAGCCAACATTGGATGGCCGACTCAAGCTTATGGAGAAGTGGAGAGTATTGACTGGTAATGAGTCTGTGAGGGCTGAGGGGAACACCTAGGTAGCGGAAAGGAAATGACCCTTCAACAAACCCAGTATCAGAGAGAATAAGTTGCTTCATGTTGGCTGACACACCGCCAAAAAATATGGAGGATTTGCTGGCATTAATGTCCAGCCCTGAGGTTCTCCCAAAGACGGCCAGATGCTGAAACAACGTGGCAACCGAATGCCTATCTCCCCTTGAAAGCAGAATAACATCATCAGCAAATGCCAGGTGACAAATACCAAGAGAGGCACACTTCGGGTGGAAGCGAAAACCAGGAGACAGACAAGCCATGTGGAGCATCCGGGAGAGATATTCCATGCAAACAATAAAAAGATAAGGGGATAGTGGATCACCTTGTCGAACACCATTCATCCCATGAAAAAAACCATAAATACTTCCGTTAACAGCTACAGAGTAAAAGGCTGTTTCGACACATAGCATAACTAAGTGGACAAAGCGACTTGGAAACCCAAGCAACAACAACAGGTGGCGGAGAAAAGGCCATTGAACTGAGTCAAATGCTTTCCTGAAATCAATCTTCATCATGCATCGAGGAGAAGCCCGTTTACGTTCATAGTTTCGAAGGAGCTCTTGAACTAAATGAATGTTATCTGCCATCAAACGACCCCCGAGAAAGGCATTCTGCATCGGACTAACAATAGAAACAAGAGCATGGGATAGCCTCACAGCAAGAATCTTTGCAATCACCTTGTATATGACATTACAACAGGAAATCGGACGAAAATCAGAAGCAGATGTAGCATTGGCTGATTTGGGAATAAGGGCAATAATGCAGTGATTAATTTGTTTGAGAAGAGCACCCGACTCAAAGAAATCCCGCACAACAAGACAAAAATCCTGACCAACAACATCCCAAGACTTTTTGAAAAAACAGGAGGAGAATCCATCAGGCCCGGGGGCTTTGTCATCATCGATAGCAAAGAGAGCATGCTTGATGTCCGCATCTGACACTGGAGCAAGAAGAGAAGAAATAGAAGCAGTGTCCAGGCAAGGGCCATGCTGAATAACATTAACATCCAGGGGAGAGTGTCCTTTGAGGAACTAAGCAACTGACTATAATAGTCCACAAAGACAGCCCCGATTTCATCCATAGAAGAAGTGAGAGAGCCATTGCTGCGTTGAATGGCAAGAATAAAATTCTGCCCGTGCTTCCTATTCATGAGGGCATGAAAGAAGGAAGTGCCTTTATCACTCTCCCTGAAAAATTTGCACTTAAGCTTTTGGGAAAAGAACTGATGTTCAGCTGCCTTAAGATGCAGAAGATGTTGGCGTAGGTGCATGTCCGCTTCATGAAGTTGAGTATTCCTCCGATCATTAGAGAAAAGATTTTGATGTGCATCCAGGGCAACTTCAGCACAAGCAACCCTCTCAGAAATGTGGCTGTAATGAAGATTATTGAGCTCCCGTAGAGGCCCCTTAAGATGTTTCAAGCGCTTACAGAGAATGAACATGGGAGTCCCTTGGACTGCATAATGCCAGTTATCTGCAACCAACTCCAAGAAACTAGCATGGTTAGACCACATATTAAAGAATTTGAAGTACTTCTTTCCCATCAGTTGCCGAGAGTGGAAAGAAACAGTGACAGGAGAATGATCAGAGAATGCACCAGGATTATCAAAGTGAACATGAACGGAAGAGTGATCAAAAAACTAAAAAGGATTGACAAGGGCACGATCAAGTTTACTCCAAACTCTGCCATTAGACCATGTGAAGTGGCAACCAGAGTAATTTAAATCAGTTAACCCAAGATCAGAGCAGCACTTTCTGAAATCAGCAGTTTCATAGTTGGACACAGGCTCCCCATGATGCTTGTCTGCTTGAGAAAGAAGAGAATCAAAGTCCCCTAAAACAAGCCAAGGGGAATGGGGACTCCAGTTCCTCAAATCAGACCAAAGAGATCTCCTAGCTGTGACAGTGTTAAGCCCATAAACAAAAGAAGCATAAAACTTGAACTGATGAACCAAGCTATATATTAACACATGGAGGCCTTGAGCTGAAAAATCAATTAAGTCAACATTGACCGTATCAGGGTTCCACAGAACAACTATTCTAGCTGTTGAGGCCGCAGCTGCATTGGTCAAAACCTTCCATGTTTTCAATCGAAATTTCTGCATCAAAGCCACTTTAGACGAAACCAATTTGGTCTCCAAAAGACCACAAACATCTAGTTTATTCTTCCGCATGAGGTTGGCAACCTCATGTTGTTTCAGAGGGCTGTTTAACCCTCTGATATTCCAACTGCGAATTAACATAAAGAGGGGGTGGGAAGTAACCCCTCACCCCTACCAGGGACACCATCCATGTGTTGCTGAGCCCTTCTCCTTGTGGGCAAACCGGTTAGACTCGATGGGCATTGACCCGATGCGCCTGAAACCACAGATTTGCCCTTGTCAATCCTATGGCCAGCTAAAACTGTAGGAGCTGAAACATGGGTGATACGGGCAGCAGGGAGAGGCAGAGTAGGTTGGCATTCCCTGTTAACCAAATGAGGATTCTCTTGAGCCAGGCAAGACGAAGATCCAGAAGAAGGCTTCGAGGGGGAAGGTTTGCGCTTAACTTTTTTGTTTCTAACAACTTCCCAAGCACTAGAGGGAGGCGCAACATCCCCATTTGCAGAAACAAGTTCAGCTTCAACCGGCAGAGGGTTAGGACCACAGGCAGCAGGCAGGTTTTCCTCTGGACTTTCGACTACCACTGCGTTACCCTGAGGCCCCAAACGATTGAAAACACTAGTCCTGCCATTAGAGACTGGAGCAACAGAGTCGTGAGCCCGCTGTGGGGTTGAAACATTGGTAGGCTGAGATTTAGGGCAAGTTGAAGTAATATGCCCAAGAGTCCTGCAATGCTTGCAAAAGCGGGGGAGGGTCTCGTAAACAACTTGCTGGTGAAGTATACTGCCATTAGGCAGAGTAATCTCAATCGAGTAGGGTAAATCAGAGAGCAAATTTACTTCCACTAACACCCTAGCATACGATAATTTAGACATGGAAGAAGTGAGCATATCACTTTGAATAGGTTTGCCAAGTACACTAGCAATTTTGGATAGACATTTGAGAGACCAGCACGTGAAAGGAAGATTAGGGAATTTAATCCAGACCGGGACAGTATGCATATCAGAAGAAGAAAAATCAAAGTATTGTGGCATTGCTCTAAGAATTAAGGGTCTACCATAAACAAGATAAGGACCACCAGATAAAACATTCAATTTATCTTCTTCATTAGCAAATTGAAAAATCAGCCAAC
>NC_084853.1:2975802-2978302 GCF_951802175.1 Populus nigra
TGAAATTAAACAAGCGTATGGCCACTCTCAAGAGTGCAGTGAGAGGTTTGCCTTCAAGAAAGAAGAATTTAGAGGCAAGAATGCGCAGAGCCTCTCTCAGCATGATAGTATACTTGATATGGGAGGAGAGGAACAAAAGAATTTTTGCGGGCAAGAGTACCTTACCTGACCTTGTCTTTCGGAAATTTCAAATTCTTTTCTTCATGGTTCTGCATTTCCACGAGAAAATTCACACACCCATTAATGTTGCCTGGTGATCTCTCTTTTGGATGTGATAACAGTGTTGTGCCTCTAATGGCAGTAGTCGTGATCCTGTTGCTTTGGCTTCTCTGCTACAGCTCCTACTGAGTTTCTTGATTTGTAGTTTTCACGTGCATGGTTGCATTGGCTTTTTGCTGTCTGATTGGCTGCACTTCCATGTCTTACTGTTGCTCTTTTTGGCTGATCTTTGTTTGTGTTTGCTGCATGGCTGGTTGCCTCTCCGCGTCTCTGCATGGCGTGTTAAATGCTAGAAGGCTGCATCTCCTTAACTGCATGGCATGCTCTGCTGTCCTATGATTGGCTGCATCTCCTTAGCTGCATGGTGCTTCCACGTCCTTTCATCCAGGAGTCAAAGTTGGCTGCTGCTTTTGGCTGGTTGAGAGGTGGACGTGCATGGCTCATTTTTTTGCAGGGTCCCTGCATGACTTTCCATTTAATTTTGCTGAGTGGGAGCTTCTGATTGGCTATGGTTTGTTCTCTGAATGTGATGATGAAAGGGCTTTGCCTACCTTTGCATGTGGCCTTATTTGCTTGGCAATTCTGCTGTTGGCTGGTTTTATTGACACCGGTCCTCTGCTCCTTGGCTAATCTTTAGCCATCTGTCTATATTCTCTTGTGTTTCACTATTCCTTGTATCTGCATGGATGCGTTGTTGCCACCTGTTCTTGTTTGCTGCTGGTGTTTTCATGTTTTCTAGCTGGTTCCCAGCTAGGCTGCCTCTATCTCTGCAAGGATGGTCTTCTACGTCTCTGCATGGCTTGGCATGCTTTGCATGGATGGCTGGGTTGAGGTGTTGTGTTGTCCTGCCTTGACTGGATACTTGCTTGGATGTGCATGGATTTTGCATGATTTCTCGTCTCCGCATTGATTAACTCTGTTTTTGAGTATTCAATTTGGTTTTGGCTATCACCTGGGCATATGTTATTGGCCAACGTCATCCTTGCTTCTGCATGGACAGGCTCCTGAGCTTTTGGCGTGTCGGTGTCTTTTTGGCTAGGGGACACATGTTTCCTTTCTCCTCTGCATGGTCTGGCGTAAGGTTGCATGGCACACAGAGATTGCTCGAGGCTGATTGGAATAGTGGGTGTCGGTAGTATGAGCTGATGACACGTTTTGGCATGTGCTGTCACTCTTTATTGGGGGCTGGATGTGCATGGTTTTTCAATTCTGCAGGGGAGAGCAGCTGTCCTCTGTTTCCTGGCAGTCTATTCCTCTGCCCTACTCAGCTGGCAGAGCTGCTCTTCTTCGGCTCCTTGTCTTGGCTTACCTGGCTAGCCTCTATTGTTGGCTCTGGTCTGCCTTCTTTCTGGTTGTTCACTGTGCTGATGGTCTGTGTTTTTTGCTTGTAATAGTTTCTGTTTTACTTTGGTTATAATCGAAGGTTTGTTTCCTTCGGCAGTGTTTTCTTTTTCCTGGTGCTTGTTGGGAGCCTGTTCCCATAAGTTCTGTTTCTGTATAGTTGTTTCTCTGGCTAGCTGGTTCTTTTTCCAGCTAGTCTGAACTTTTTGATCTATATATTTCTAACATTTGATCAAAAAAAAAAAGAAGAAGAAGAAAGAGCTCTCAGTATGCTCTTGCATGGGGATTCATTGCTTGGTGCACTCTGATTGGCCATGCTTTGATCCTTGGACGTGTGGAAAGTCTGCACTTGCCTGTTCTTGCATGTGGTTGTGATTGCTTGGAGATCCACTTGCTGGATGCCTTTGTTGACTTTGGTCCTTGACTTTGACTGTGCTTTGGACATCTGTCTCCTTCAAATGGCTTACATTGTCTCAGCTGGGAGTTTGCATATGGCTGTGAATCCACTTGCTAGCTGCCATTGCTGACTTCGGTGCTTAGTTTTGGTTGTGCTTTGGACATCTGTCTCCTCCACATGGCTTCCTTTGTCTTGGCTGGCAGTTTGCTCTTCTTCGTTGCTGATGTCGCTGGCTCCCCTTCAACGGCTTGTAGCCTGCTTTGATGACCACCGGCTTGGTGATCCTTCTCTCCAGTTCTTAATGTTCTTGGCCTGGTTTGCATTGGGCTGAAGACAGAGCTCTCAGCTATTCAACCCTGGTGGTAGATGGCTTGAGGAGCTCCACGACTCAGCTTGGCTCTTGGGTCTCGGTTGTCCCCAGTGTGTTGTCATCTGGATCGGAAGGAGTTCCACCGCTAGCTTTTTGGGTCTCCTAGCCGATGTTCATAGTATGTTTGTTTGTTTTGCCTTATGGTTTTGTTGCTATTTCTAGGGAGCCTGTTC
>NC_084853.1:3635802-3650802 GCF_951802175.1 Populus nigra
GTGGAACAATCTTCAGTTCACCTCTCATGTGCATTTCCAGACTCCAGGTGCTTTCTCTGATCACTCAGGAGCCCATGTTTGCATTGGTGGCAGTTCTCCCCCAGGACGTCGGCCATTTAAGTTTTTCAATATGTGGGTTGAACACTCGGAGTATGCAAGCCTGATCTCTGCTGGCTGGCAACTTCCACCCGAAGGCTCTCCCATGTTCAATTTGTGTAGGAAGCTCAAATCTCTAAAGCAACCCCTAAAGCGTTTGAACAAGCTGCATTTCAGCCACATTTCGGAGAGAGTTGCTAGAATGGAGGCTGATTTGGAGCACCACCATCACCTTTTGCATGATTCTAGAGATGATATATCTCTCCTGAACCGGGACAGTGATAGAGGTACCAGTTTCTTTCATTCTTTGATGAGCCACAGACATAGGAAAAGCTTCATTCCTGCTCTCCAGTGTAGCAACGGGGCTCTCACTACTTCTTTAGATGAAGTTGGTGCTGAATTTGTTCATTTCTATCAGAGTCTTCTTGGTACCTCCTCGGCTATATCTCCCATTGATGAGGAAGTTGTACATAGTGGCCCTTGTCTGGACCCTAATCACTCTGCTTCTCTTCTCGCTCCTATCACCAATGAAGCCATCAAGGATGCTCTCTTTAGTGTGGACAACAATAAAGCTCCTGGCCCGGATGGTTTCTCTTCTCTTTTTTTCAAACAGTCATGGGATATTGTAGGAGCTGATTTTTGTGAGGCAGTAAAGGATTTCTTTTCCTCTGGTCGGATCCTAAAGCAGATCAACCATTCCATTATTGCACTGGTTCCAAAATCTGCTAATGTTAATTTTGCAAATGATTTTCGGCCCATTTCATGTTGCAACGTGGTTTACAAAGTCATCTCTAAAATTCTTGCAGGCCGGCTTGGTTATGCCCTTCAGGGCATCATTAATCCAGCTCAAAACGCTTTCCTTGGTGGGAGAAGCATGACTGATAACATACATTTGACACAAGAATTACTCAGGCACTATGGTAGGAAGAGGACCTCTGCCCGATGCCTCATCAAAGTTGATTTCAAGAAAGCATTTGATTCGGTGCAATGGCCTTTTCTCAGAGCTCCTCCATTTGCTTGGTTTTCCCCAGCGTTTTGTTCATCTCGTGATGCTATGTGTGGAAACCTCTTCATACTCTGTTGCGGTTAATGGCAATCTTTATGGCTTCTTCCCTGGCAAATGTGGAGTTCGGCAAGGTGACCCTCTCTCTCCATATCTATTCCTAATATGTATGGAATACTTCTCCCGTATGCTGGGCATGGCCAGTCAGCAGCCAGCTTTTCATTTTCACCCAAAGTGTGCGCCTCATCATATTTGTCATCTTGCATTCGCTGATGATGTTCTCCTTCTATGCCGAGGGGATTGTTCTTCTGTACAAATTCTGGTTGACCAACTCCATGCTTTTGGCCGAGCTTCAGGACTTCATATTAATGCATCAAAATCCTTCATATATTTTGGTGGTGTTGGTGACAGCTTGAAGCAAACTATCCTCCAATACTCTGGTTTTTCGGAAGGTAGCTTTCCCTTCAAATATCTTGGGGTTCCCCTCAGCCCTCACAGGCTTCTGGCTAGCCAGTTCTATCCCCTCCTGCATCAACTTGAAACTGTTATTCAAAGCTGGATGGGCAAAAACTTGTCCTATGCTGGGCGGCTGGAACTCCTTCGCTCTGTTTTATTTGGAATGGTTCAATTTTGGCTTACTATTTTTCCTATGCCTGAGAGTGTTCTCAAACAAATTACTAGTCTTTGCAGGAATTTCCTTTGGACTGGTAGTACATTCAGGAATAAGTCTGCACTGGTTGCTTGGAAGAACGTCTGCCTGCCAAAGGCTGAAGGAGGCCTTGGTTTATATGACATCACAGCAAGGAACAATTGCTTTCTTGTGAAGCAGCTCTGGAATATTCACATGAAAGCTGACTCTATTTGGATACGTTGGGTGCACCACTTTTATTTGCAAGACACCAATATCTGGCTAGTCCCCCTGCAACAAACCTCCTCTCCTTTATGGAAATCTTTTATTAAACTACGTGACTGTCTCCTGGATGACTGTGGGGGGCAACCCGCAGTTATCTCCATGCTGCAAAGCTGGGGCAATACTACTAAGCTTTTTTCGGCTAATGCTTATGACTACTTGAGAACCAAAGGAACCCCGGTCTCCTGGGTGCATGTGGTTTGGGAGTCCTGGTGTCTTCCACGACATAGCTTTATCCTATGGCTTGCCTTGCTTCAGCGGCTGCGCACAAAGGACAGGCTGCATTTCATTGCCCTTGACGTTACTTGTGTTTTTTGCCAGGATCATGAAGAGAGTCACGACCATCTGTTTTTTACCTGCAGCTGGACCTCCACCTTGTGGCTGAAAGTCAAATCCTGGCTTAGACTCAACAGAGGCATGACCACGATCAACAGTGCAGCTCGAGGCCTTCCCTTCAAGGGGAAATCTGCTGTCACTAGAATGAAAAGAACATCCCTCAGCATTGTTGTTTACTTGATATGGGAAGAAAGGAACAGACGGGTTTTTGAAAATTCCTGCTCCTCTGTGGAGCTTATATTTCGCCGGTTCCAAGTGTTATTTTACATGATCTTGCGCTTTCATCAGCGTGATCTTCCCATTCCTAATTGACTGTTTTGCTGATCGTTATGGTGATGCTATCATTGATCTGCATTAAGATGGGCTGCTTTGGTTTTTGTTCGATTCTACAGCTCCTACTGAGTTTCTTGTTTTGTAGTTTCCACGTGCATGGTTGCACTGGCTTTTTGCTGTCTGATTGGCTGCTGTTACATATCTTCCTGTTGCTCTTTTTGGCTGGTCTTTGTTTGTGTTTGTTGCATGGCTCTCCGCGTCTCTGCATGGCGTGTTAAATGCTGGAAGGCTGCTTCTCCTTAACTGCATGGCATGCTCTGCTGTCCTCTGATTGGCTACATCTCCTTAACTGCATGGTGCTTCCACGTCTCTTCATCATGGAGTCAATGTTGGCTGCTGCTTTTGGCTGGTTGAGAGGTGGACGTGCATGGCTCCTCATTTTTTGCATGGTCCCTGCATGATTTTTCATTTACTTTTGCTGAGTGGGAGCTTCTGATTGGCTATGGTTTGTTCTCTGAATGTGATGATGAAAGGGCTCTGCGTACCCTTGCATGTGGCCTTATTTGCTTGGCAATTCTGCTGTTAGCTGGGTTTTCTTACCACCGGTCCTCTGGTCCTCAGCTAATTTTTAGCCATCTGTCTATATTCTCTTGTGTTTCACTATTCCTTGTATATGCATGGATGAGCTGTTGCCACCTGTTTTTCTAGTTGGTTCCTAGCTGGGCTGCACCTATCTCTGCAAGGATAGTCTTCTACGTCTCTGCATGGCTTGGCATGCTTTGCATGGATGGCTAGTCATTGTCTCTACATGGATGACCACCTTTCATCATCCCTAGTTTCTCTGCATGGTTTTCTCTTTCTCTTTATGCTCATCGGCTTGTCTGCTTTGGCTTCAGCTTGCGAGCTTCTGGCTCCAGTTTTCCCTGCTATGAGCTTCTGTTGTCAGCTTCTGCTTGTATCTGCTTTGGCTTCAGCTTGCGAGCTTCTGGCTCCAGTTTTCCCTGCTATGAGCTTCTGTTGTCAGCTTCTGCTTGTATCTGCTTAAGCTTGTATCTGCTTTGTGTTAGGTTGGGAACCTTATATGTTTTGGTTCCTATCATAACCATTGTTGGTTTTTTTTATCGCTATTTTTATTTCTTTCAGTGGTTTGCTTCTTCGGTTTTCCAGGGAGCCTGTTCCCTTTGCCTGTTTATGTATGTCCTTTGTTTTGCTGGTCTCCAGCTTGTATTGCAAGCTTGTCTTGCTCCTTTTTGATCTATACAATACTTACATTTGATCAAAAAAAAAAAAAAGAAAGATGTAAGAGTCTAGAGTGAGAAATTAGAGAGAGATGCTCTCCTTCTTTTTTGAAGCTTTCCCCTCGTGTTCTTTGATCTCTTCCACTGTTTGCGTCCTTGTCTCTTAATCTGTAAACCTTGACACCTCTTGGTTATGGCGAACAAAAAGAAGAAGGTTGGGTCCCATTTATCCCGTCTGAAGCAGCAAAAGTCTCAGCTTGTCAATGATTCTACTGTTCTTGCTTTAGCGGCTCCGTCTTCTTCCTATACTGTTCATGCTACAGTCCCCCCAAATTCAAATTCAAATTTCAACCCGCCTGTTACCTTCCCCCCTGTTTGTCCTCATTCTAATCCTCGTCTTCACTCTCCCCCACATGAACCTGGGTCCCCTAGCATCAAGCATGTGTTTGTTGAAGATGGTTCAGATGGTGCCGACTACGAAGATGAGGAAGTTGATTTTGATTCTTCTGAAGAGGATTATGAGGGGGCCTCCAAATTCTTCACCACACCAGTGTTGGCAGTGCCTCCTGGCCCTTCTGCCCCTCCTGTGGTCCCACAGTCTGCTCTGGTCTCCTCCGAACTGCCACCTTCTCCATCTCAGGCAAACCCTGTAGCACCTGCACAGCCTAGCGGTGTTGAGTCTAACCCATCAAATATTGAAGTAGCAGGTAAACCCCATCCTCCTTCCTCAACTAATGGTAGATGGCGTGATCTCTTTTCCTCTAACAGAAACACACCCATTTGCTCCAAACTCATGCATTTCTCTGGGTATACTGCTATTCCATCTTGTCCATTCCTAGAAGAGGACTTAGATCACTCTAGCGATGATTGGAAACTCTGTGTTGTGGGATATGTGTCTGGTAAATTCCCTGGGTACAGGGCTCTTAATAGTATTATTGGTAACGTCTGGAAGTGTTCAGCCTCACTCACCTTGCATGAATCGGGCTGGCTCATCTACAGATTTGAAAATGAAGAGGATAAGCTGGCTGTCTTGTGTGGCGGTCCCTATTTGGTTTATGGGCGTCCGTTAATCCTGCGCCAAATGACAGAATATTTTGATTATTCTTGCTCTGTAATGACTCATGTTCCTGTTTGGGTGAAGTTTCCAAACTTGCCTCTAAAATGTTGGACGCCAAGATGCTTATCCAAGCTTGCCAGTGTTCTGGGGACGCCAATCCAATGTGATAAACTGACGTCCACAAAGGAGAGGCTGTCATATGCTCGTGTCTTGGTGGAAGTGGATTTGCTTGAGGACCTTCGGTCTTCCATTGATGTAGTGCTGCCAAATGGAAACCTTCTCTGTCAAAAGGTCATATATGAGACCTTGCCAAAATTCTGTAAAAGCTGCCAAGTGCTTGGGCATTCCACCGGAGCATGCTCAAAAAATCAGGCTGCTCCTAGACAAATGGAGAAGAAAGGAACAGAACAGGAGACTGCCCCGTCCAAAGGCAGTGTTTTACTCAGCCCCCGTGTTGCTGTTCCCATAGATTCTCAACATAACTCCCCTGTTGTTACTCCCACAGGCTCGCAGCTCAACCTCTCTGTTGAAGTTCCCACTGACCCCCAGGTTTCTGAGAATGCTCAGGAGGAGCAGCAACGTGACCAAGCCCCAGTTGCGGTAGTTTCAGAAGGCTGGGAAACTGTAAGGAGGAAGAAACATGGTAATAAGCACCACTCACCTTCACCAAAGGTTTTGCCTGCAGTGAATATTCGTTCTTCTACTCAGACTATATCCACCAAGGGGAAGGCAATTGCAGCCACAGTTGATGTCTATGTCAACAGAATGCAGCACAAAGGTACATCGGGTATGCCCTCTAGGAGCTTGGTGCAAAGAAACTCCAACAAATCATCTGGTAGTGGTGGGGAACCCCCCACTCTTCCTCAATCATGTTAGTCCACTGCTGGAATGTGAGAGGGCTCAACAGCCCTCTCAAACAACATGAGGTAGTAAGCCTCATGAAGAAAAATAAGGTGGATGTTTGTGGTCTTTTAGAGACCAAGTTGTCTTTGGCAAAAGTAGAGTGTTTGCATAAATTCCGGTTGAAGACATGGAAGTTTATAAGCAATGCTGGCGATGCAGCTTATGCCCGTATACTTGTGTTTTGGAATCCTGACACAGTAAAAGTTGAGATGCTTCACTCCTCTGCTCAGGGGATTCACGTTCTAGTTACAAGCTTGGTTCAGCAATTCTGTTTTACAGCCACGTTCATATATGGTTTCAACACCATTTCGGCCAGGAGGACTTTGTGGGCAGACCTTAGAAGATGGAGTGTGGACTCTCCATGGCTCCTACTTGGAGACTTTAACTCAATCCTCTCTCAGGAGGACAAGCACAATGGGGAGCCAGTATCTACCTACGAAATTTCAGACTTCAGGGAGTGCTGCTCTGATCTTGGTATTGCCGACTTGCATGCTACAGGCTCCCACTTCACATGGTCAAATGGCACGGTCTGGACAAAGATTGACAGGGTGATGGTGAACACCCACTGGTACTCTATGCAACAAATGGCTCACGTTCATTTCGACACTCCAGGGGCTTTTTCTGACCATGCTCCATCTACTGTCCAGCTGGGACTTCGGGCTCCTCACGGCAACAGGAACTTTAAATTTTTCAACATGTGGACTGCTCATCCACAGTTCTTGGACACCATCTCCCAATATTGGTCTTCAGATGCTTACGGGACGCACATGTATATCCTGTGCAAAAAGCTCAAGCTTTTAAAGGGCGGCCTAAGGTCTCTCAACAGACTTCATTTTAGCCATATTTCGGAGAGGGTTGCTAGAGCTGAAAAGGCCCTGGATGACACTCAGCTTCTTCTCCAAAATGACATGGACAACGGTCAGCTCCTTGCTCTTGAAAAGCTGTAGAGGCTCAACCTTGTTAATCTCAAGTCAGCTGAAAAAATGTTCTTCAGCCAAAAGTTGAAGTGTGCTTTCTTTAAAGAATGTGACAAGAGCTCTAGATTCTTTCACTCTTTGATGAACCAGCATCACAGAAGATGCCACATTCCTGCCATAGTTAGAAGTGATGGTATGCTAACTACTTCGGCAGAAGAGATGGGTAGAGAGTTCGTCTCTTACTACAAAGATTTACTGGGAACATCCAAGCACACTATTCCTCTGCGAGCTGAGGTGGTACAAAGTGGACCCTGCATTAATGTTGATTCCCATGCCTATCTCCTCGCTCCTGTTTCATCTGATGACATTAAACAGGTTCTCTTCAGTATGGATGATAATAAAGCTCCAGGGCCTGACGGGTACACATCTGCATTCTTTAAAAAAGCTTGGAGCATCGTGGGTACATACTTTTGTTCAGCTGTGAAGGACTTCTTTGCCTCAGGGAGGCTACTCAAGCAGCTCAACCACTCTACCATAGCTCTTGTTCCCAAGTAAACCACTTCCAACTCAGCTGCAGATTACAGACCCATCTCTTGCTGCAATGTCACCTACAAAGTTATCTCCAAGATACTTGCAGGGAGATTGGCTCACGTTCTTCATGATATCATTGGTCCCTCTCAAAATGCTTTTCTTGGTGGGAGACTCATGGCTGACAATATAAATCTCATGCAAGAATTGCTGAGAAGTTATGGGAGGAAACGTGTGTCACCCCGCTGCACCATCAAGATTGACTTCAAGAAAGCCTTCGATACAGTACAGTGGCCCTTTCTTCGTGCTCTCATGCACCTATTGGGGTTCCCAGCTAGGTTTGTTCATCTGGTTATGGAATGTGTTGAGACTGCCTCCTTCTCTGTTTGCATAAATGGTAATCTCTATGGTTTCTTCCCTAGCAAATGTGGTGTTCGGCAAGGAGACCCATTATCTCCATATCTCTTTATTATCTGCATGGAGTACTTTTCTAGGCTTCTAAAAAGCTCCACTCAGCTTTCGGGTTTCAACTTTCACCCCAAATGCCAAGCCTTGGAAATTAGTCATCTTGGGTTCGCTGACGATATTCTCTTGCTCTGTCGTTGTGACATGACCTCTGTTAACACTCTCTTGCAGCAGCTTCATATCTTTGGAGAGTCCTCTGGCCTTGTTATTAATGCAACAAAATCCTCCATTTTCTTTGCGGGTGTACCGGAGGACATTAAGCAGGCAATTCTCAACCTCTCCCAGTTCACAGAAGGATGCTTTCCTTTCAAGTACCTCGGCGTCCCTCTCAGCCCTCACAGACTCCTAGCCAGTCAATTCTCTCCTCTTATTCACAGGCTAGAATCCACTATTCAGAGTTGGCTTGGAAAGTTTCTCTCTTATGCAGGTCGGCTGGAATTGATTAAATCGGTCCTGCATGGCATGGTGCAATTTTGGATCAGCATCTTCCCTATCCCAGTTGTTGTGATCAAAAAGATTACTAGCCTGTGCAGGAACTTCCTATGGACTGGCAATATGTCTAGAAGCAAATATGCTCTTGTATCTTGGAAGCAAGTGTGTCTGCCAAAGAATGAAGGGGGTCTTGGGGTTCATGACATCAAAGCCAGAAATGCCAACTTTTTCGCCAAGCATCTCTGGAATATTCACCTAAAGGTAGACTCTCTATGGATTCGATGGGTAGATCACTTCTACATTTCAAGAGCATCCATCTGGTCCTTGGAAGCTAAGAAAACCGATTCCCCTCTGTGGAAATCTATCTTCTCCATTCGTGACAGACTGCTTAACCTCTGTGGCGGGGAGGCTCCAGTGCAGCAGCTGCTCTCAAATTGGCAATCTGGCTCATGCTCATTTACAGCCAATGCATATGATTTTTTCAGGTACAAAGCCGCTCCAGTACAGTGGTCCAATGTAGTTTGGGAACAATGGTCTCTCCCAAGGCACAGTTTTTCCCTATGGCTGGCTATGTTGGGCAAGCTGCGAACCAGAGATCGTCTACAGTTTCTATCCCCTGATCCTATATGCCCTTTGTGCCTGAATGCTGATGAATCTCATGACCACCTCTTCTTCACTTGTGACTGGACGTCTTCTATTTGGCGAAAGGCCAAACTCTGGCTTAAGATCCATAACACTATGCATTCCCTAAGTAGAGCCGCAAGGGTTCTACACAACAACAAAAAAGGATTGCAGCCGAGAATGAGACGAGTATCTCTTGCTATTCTAGTGTATTTGATCTGGGAGGAAAGAAATAGGAGAATTTTCAACACCATTGGGAAATCCGTTGAAGCTATTTTCAAGAAATTCCAGATACTGTTCTATACTATATTGTATTTCCATGAAAATACTCACCAAGCCTACAGTGTTGCATTCTGATGAGCCTGTTGGCGTATTTTTGAATGCCTTGTCTTGCATGGTTTTGCATGGGACATGCATGGCTCCAACGTCCCTGCACTGTTTAGTCTCTGTTCCTCTGTTCTGCATGGGGATATAATTATTCTCGTGGCTTGGCTTCATCGATTATAGTTCCTTTGCATGGTTGTGTCTGGCTGGTAAATCATTCCGGTTGGCACTTGGTAGAGTGCAATTGGCTCTGTCTTCCCTGCTTGAAATGGCTCTTGGCGGCTCCTTTCTGGCTGGTAATTGAATTGTGGGCTGTTTTTGTCTTCTTCTCTGTATTTGTTGCTCTGCACGGATGCTCTGCTGGCACTGTTCTTGGCTGCTGGTGTTTTGCTTTTCTTCGGCTTATCTTTGGGGTTGTTTTCTGCATGGTTTTGATTGGTTGAGGTAGTGTGGTCCCCTATGGCAGCGCGGCTGTGAGAGGGTAACGCTGCTCCATGCTTGGGGAAAGTGGGTTCTCAATATGCAGCTGCGTTGGCTTCGCTAGGCTGAAGATGTTTTTGAACATGCATGGCTCGGCTTGGCCATCAGGTATATGTTTTGGACTCTTCCCGCTTGCATGGGCTCTTTACTTCTCTTCTTGCTGGAGGCTGAAGCATTTCAAGTGGAAGATGGCTTGAGGAGCTTCACGGCTCAGCTTGGTTTTTGGGTCTAAGTTGTTCCCGGCATGTCATCATCTGCATTGGAAGGAGTCTCACGGCCAGTTTTTGGGTCCCCTATATGTTCACAATATGCTAGTTTGTTTTTGCCTTCTGGTTTTGTTGTTTGTTAAAGGGAGCCTGTTCCCTTTGATTATAGGTTTGTTTATATGTCGATCTTGGGAATCAGTTCTCTAAGATTTGTTCAAGGGCGTCTGTTACCTTTGCTTTCAGTTGAGCATGCTTGTCTTGCTTCTATTTTGGTCAAGGGATTTTTCTTCCCTTTTCCTTGTATTGCTGGTCTCCAGCTTCTTTTTGATCTATACAATTCTTACATTTGATCAAAAAAAAAAAAGAAAGAAAGAGCTCTCAGTCAGTCAGAGTGTCAGTAAAAAACTTAGAGAGAGAATTTAGAGAGAGATGCTCTCCTTCTGTGTGAAACTTTTCCTTCGTGTTTGATCTCCTGCCGTGGTCTGCTCTCCTCCTTCCTTTGTTCTGTTGGTCTATGGCGAACAAAAAGAAAAAGGCTGGGTCCCATATATCTAAGCTTAAACAACAATTTGTGGCTGATTTGAATGCCTCCATTGTTCTTGCTTTAGAGGCCTCGTCTCGTACTGTTCATGCCACTGTTCCCCCAATTTCAAATTCAAATCCTTCCCCGCCTCCTGTCCCCTTTTCAGAGCTTCCCAAGTCTAATCCCCATGTCCCCTCAGCTTCTCATGGTTTTCAACCTCAGCTCCATGTGGATCCATCCCCCAGTATCAACCATGTGTTTGTGGATTCTGACGATGATGCTCTTGATGACGAGGAAGTGGATTATGCCTCTTCTGGCGATGACTGTGCTGGGGGGTCTCAATTCTTCACCTCCTCAGTGATTGAGGCCCCCTCTGTCCCTGCTGCTTCTCTTATAGGTGCTCATTCGATTCCTGTTGATTCCCCTGCATGCCCCTTTCCAGATCCTGTGGCTTCCCCTGTTGTTTCCCCTGCCTGCCCCCTTCCAGATCCTGTTGCTTCCCCAGTGCCTGCATCGTCCACTCCAGTTGCTCTTGCGGAGGTGGATGTTCCTTTGGCAACTACAGCACCTCCCCCCCCTCCCTCAGCCTCCAGGGGTCGTAACTGGTGTGACCTTTTTTCTTCGGATCGACCACCCTCTCTTTGCACAAAGCTACGAAATTTTCCCCTTAATCACCTTACCAAATCGTGTGCTATTTCTCTGGAAGATTTTCAACCTCAGTTTGAGGTCTGGAATTTATGCGCAGTGGGTTATGTCTCAGGGAAAAGCCCTGGTTATAGGGCATTAAATGGTATCATTTCCTCTGTTTGGAAATGTGAAGCTTCTCTCACTATCCATGCCTCTGGATGGCTGATATATAGATTTACTCGGGAGGAAGACAAGATTTCTGCTCTTCGGGGAGGACCGTATCTCGTGTATGGCAAACCACTCATTTTGAAGCCGATGACAAAGTTCTTTGACTTCTCCAATGAGGAGATGATGAAGGCGCCTGTATGGGTGAGATTCCCCAACCTCCCCCTTTGCTGCTGGTCCCCTGTATGTCTCTCCAAAATTGCAAGTGTTATAGGCAAGCCCATTCAATGTGATCATATGACTTCTACTCTCTCTCGTCTGTCATATGCAAGAGTGCTTATTGAGCTTGATCTTCGTGAAGACCTTCCTGCATCTGTAACTGTGCCTCTACCATCAGGTCCGGTGCTTCACCAAACAGTAATTTATGAATCATTACCAAAATTCTGCAATTTCTGTAATTCTATAGGACATACTCGTCTGCTCTGTTCCAAAGCTGCTTCCAGTAGTAAAGAGGGTGGAGTTGCTTCGGATCCACAGGCCAACAAAGTGGGAGTCTTTAGTAGACTAGGCCCCCGCATATCAAACCAGGTGCAGGACACCACCACAGATTTACCAGCACAGAGTCGGTCGTCAGCTCCGGCTCCTCTTTTGGCTACATCGAACTCCCCTGCAGTGGATCCTCAACCAGTTGCACCCTGTGTTGGCCCGGAGGAGGGCTGGACAATGGTGGAGTCTAGACGAAAGTCCCACAAACGAGTCAAATCCCCTCTCAAGGGGACGACCGTGGAAGCAGTTTCTGGTAATACTCCTTCTCCTGCTTTACTTCCTGCCTATACAGATTTTATTGTCCCTCCACCATCTTTAGGCATTGCTACTGCCACTACCAGCACAGCACATCTTTCCCCTGCCTGTGTAGAAGTGGTTTCTCCTGTAGGTGCAGAGGTTGGTTTGGTAGTTGCTTCTCCCGGTTACAGCCTCCCCAGTTGGGTGATGGTATTCTGGCCCCTAGGCCTTTTGCAATTCCTCTATTGGGGACTTCAGTTAACACCACTATGCAGCGTCATAGCAAGAGGACCACCCCTGGTAGTAGAAGGGTCATCCCTTCTCCTGCATCTCTATGATTATATACAGCTGGAATGTCAGGGGTCTTAATAATCCCCTGAAACAACATGAGGTGGTTGGCCTCATGAAGAAATTTCGTATGGATATTTGTGGCCTGCTTGAAACTAAGTTGACTGTCTCTCGGGTTGCCAGCCTTCACCGGTTGAGACTTCGGGATTGGAAATATATTTCCAATGCAGATACGGCTTTGATTGCTCGTATTGTTGTTTTCTGGAATCCTTCCACAGTTTCTGTTGATATGATCTCTTCTACTGCTCAAGCTTTACATCTCTCTGTGCATAGTCTTATATCTCAATACCGCTTCCACATAACCTTTGTCTATGGGTTCCACTCTATCTCTGCTCGGAGACCTCTATGGGCGGATTTACGAAGCTGGCACTCCTCAAGCCCCTGGATGATTCTTGGAGATTTTAACTCAGTTCTTTCTTCGGCAGACAAACACAATGGCGAACCTGTCTCCTCTTATGAATCCTCTGATTTTCATCAATGCTGTTTAGACCTTGGCCTTCAGGATGTGAATTAATCTGGCTGTCACTACAGCTGGACCAATGGTATTGTATGGAGCAAACTTGATAGGGTTATGACGAATCCATATTGGGCTTCCCTACAGCGCTTGACGCAGGTTCACTTTGCTCCTCCTGGAGCTTTTACTGATCACTCTCCTGCTAAAGTTAGTCTGGATCATCAAGTCTCAGGAAGACGAAACTTTAAATTTTTCAACATGTGGGCTTCACATGATCAATTCCTTGATGTTGTCTCTTCTCATTGGTCCTTGGATTTGTATGGCACCCCCATGTACATCTTGCGTCGTCGCCTAAAGTTTCTAAAGAAGCCTCTAAAAGAACTCAATCGGGCTCACTTCAGCCACATCTCAGAGCGTGTCTCTCGTCTTGAGAACGAGTTGGCAGCTCACCAATTATCTCTACACCAGGATAGAGACGATCATAGCTTACTGGACCAGGAAAAGTTTCTCCGATCTAAGCTTTCTCATCTTAAGTTTGCAGAGCAACAATTTTTCAGCCAAAAGATCAAATGCAATTTCCTTAAAGAGAGTGATAGAGGCACCAAGTTCTTTCATGCCTTGCTGAATCATACTCACAGAAAGAACTTCATTCCAGCAATTATGAACGACCAAGGTTGTCCAAGCTCCTCCTTGGAGGAAGTTGGCAGAGTCTTTGTTAATTACTTTCAGCAACAGCTTGGAACGTCCACCCCCACCATTCCTCTTGCTAGTGAGGTTATTAACAGTGGTCCATGTCTCCCCTCAAGCTCTCAAGATCTCTTGCTTTCCCCGGTCACCTCTGATGATATCCGCACGGTGGTCTTCAGCATAGGGGATGACAAAGCCCCTGGACCAGATGGCTATTCTTCTTCCTTTTTCAAGCGTGCTTGGCACATTGTTGGGGATGACTTCTGTGCTGCTATCCAAGATTTCTTCACTACTGGTCGACTTCTAAGGCAGGTTAATCACTCCATTATTGCTCTAGTCCCTAAATCGGCTAATGTTACTTCTCCATCTGATTTCAGGCCCATCTCTTGCTGCAATGTCATTTATAAGGTCATTGCAAAACTCTTGGCTTGTCGTCTGGCTCGTGCACTCTCAACCATTATCAGCCCTTTACAAAATGCATTCATGGGTGGACGGTGTATGAGTGATAACATTAACCTTGTTCAGGAGCTTCTCAGACAATATGGCAGAAAACGTTCCTCCCTGCGCTGCCTGTTGAAAGTGGATTTCAGAAAAGCATTTGACTCTGTTCAATGGATTTTTCTAGAGCAGCTCCTATTGCAGTTTGGGTTTCCAAGCCGGTTTGTTTCTCTTCTCATGCAATGTGTCTCCACCGTCTCATATTCTGTTGCAGTGAATGGTGATCTTCATGGATTCTTTAAGGGCAAAAGTGGTGTTAGACAGGGAGATCCTTTATCCCCATATCTTTTCATCTGCTGTATGGAATACTTTTCCAGAATGGTAACTCTAGCCTCTCAACAGCCTGGCTTTCGGTTTCATCCTAAATGCCAGTCTCATCAGCTTACACACCTTGCTTTTGCTGATGACATCCTCCTTCTCTCACGGGGTGATGCAACTTCGGTAAGATGCCTTCTTCAGCAGCTTCACCTCTTTGGACAAACTTCAGGACTGGTCATCAATCCACAGAAATCATCTATCTTCTTTGGGGGAGTCAGGGATACTCACAAGCATACCATCCTCACTGACTCAGGATTCAAGGAAGGGTTGTTCCCTTTCACTTATTTAGGGGTTCCCTTGAGTCCTCATCGTCTATTGGCTAGTCAGTTCTCTCCTCTACTGCATGCCTTGGAGTTATCCGTTCAAGGCTGGATTGGCAAACATCTCTCATATGCCGGTCGTCTTGAGCTTCTTCAATCAGTGCTCTTTGGGAAAGTTCAATTCTGGCTCAACATCTTTCCTATGCCCGAGGTGGTTCTTCACCGAGTCACCAGTATCTGCAGGAATTTTTTATGGACAGGGAACACTGGGAGAAATGGCTCAGCCTTAGTTGCATGGAAGTTTCTCTGCTTGCCTAAAGTTGAAGGAGGTCTGGGTCTCTTTGACCTTAAAGCTCGCAACAGTAGCTTTCTGGCCAAGCAGCTTTGGAATCTTCATCTCAAAACGGATTCGGTGTGGATACGTTGGGTCCATCACTATTATTTAAACCATGAAGATGTCTGGACGATTCAACCCAATCAACACTCTTTCCCTCTGTGGAAGTCCATTCTTTTGGTCAGGGACCTTCTTTCCCTTCGTTGTGGAGGTC
>NC_084853.1:3655802-3660802 GCF_951802175.1 Populus nigra
TAGACACTACTAGGTCCCAGCTGTCACCCCCCCTCTAAAAAATTCATTTCTTGGTATTTTGAGCTGAAATTTTGCACGGAGGTTGGCAAAAATCCAATCCACCTTCATTAATTTTCCCAGAATTTTTCGAGGTCGAGAAGTATTTGTTTTAATTTTCCTAACATTAGAAATCGAGAAAATCCGCAAAACTAGGAAACGGCCCGGAATGACCCCAAATTCAGTGGGCAGCCTCATAAAAATATGGCTGATTTTACTGGATTGGTTTCGTGTGGAAAGCACGACGTTTTCTTGTAGGAATGCGGGAACCCCAGCAGCTCGCCTACCGCGGCCAGCGATGTCGGGGACGCTGGCCTGTGCTGTCGAGCTCGCGAGGGCTGTCTCCGCGGCAGGCGAATTTCCCCGACGAGCCTACTTTTGTCAGCGTGCCCCCCTGACGAATTTTCCTGCCTGGCCCGGCCGGTCCAGCCCCTGTTCGTCGAAAAATCTGCGCTGCCGATTTTCCACGCGGCAGCCCCTGTTTTCGTCAGCGTGCCCCCCTGATGAATTTTCCTGCCTGGCCCGGCCGGTCCAGCCCTTGTTCGTCGAAAAATCTGCGCTGCCGATTTTCCCCGACGAACCTGCAGCTGCACAAATCCGCGCTGCCACTGCCCCATTGTCTGGACCAACAGTCTTTTCCATCAAGCCATGGACTATAAATCATCCAGACTCATCGCCAGCACCTGCTGCCGATTCTGCCGACTTTGCCGATTTCGTCCGCGCTGCCGATTCCAACACTGCACCCACCGTGTCTAAACCAGCGTTGTTTCGTCAGCGTGTCCCCTTGACGAATTCCCCTGCCTGGCCTGGACAGTCCATCTTCCAGCCCATGTTCGTCGAAAAATCTGCGCTGCCGATTTCCCCGACGAACCTGCAGCTGCACAAATCTGCGCTGCCGATTTCCCCCCCTGTTGGCATGGCTGCCGCTGCCCCAATGTCCAGACCAACAGTCTTTTTTGTCGACTTTGCCGATTTTGTCGGCGCTGCCGATTCCAACACTACCCCCTGTATCCAAACCAGCATTGTTTCGTCAGCTCTTCCCCTGACGATTTTAGCCTTGTAACAGTAGGCCTCCAATCCCGCCAACGGGAGCCAAGTTGAGAAACTCTAGCTTTCACGGTCTTCGCCGCCCCTCACCACCATGGCAGGCCTCTAATCCCACCCATCAGCAGTTGTAGCCGATGGGGCAGTGATTTGAATGACGCGTCGCGGGCCGTCGGGTCATCTCACCCGGCCATTAATTGGAGCGTTTTTGGCTGGCCGAGGATGGGGGGATGGATCTCTTCTTCCAAAAAAGCAAACAGTACATCGAGAGTTATGTTGACGGGGCATGGAATTGAATGACTCGTCGCTGGCCGCCGGGTCATCTCACCCGGCCATCCCGAGGAGCGTTTTTCCCGGCAGCATCGGGGAAACTCTTGCTTTCACTGCCCGCTGCCCAAGTCCCCACTCGCATCGGCCCACCGCGCCAACAAGCCAACGCTGCCGAATCTGTAGACACTGCTGCCGAATCTGCCGACACTGTCCCGCGGGCTGCCACTGCCCCAGTGTCTAAACCAGCGGTCTTTCTCATCGAGCCTTGGACTATCCAGTCCGTCCTGACTCATCGCCAGCACATGCTGCCGATTCTGCTGCCTTTGCCGATTTTGTCGGCGCTGCCGATTCCAACACTGCGCCCACCGTGTCTGAACCAGCGCTGTTTCGTCAGCGTGTCCCCTCGATGAATTTTACTGCCTGACCTGGACAGTCCATCGTCCAGCCCGTGTTCGTCCAAAAATCTGCGCTGCTGATTTTCCACGACGAACCTACTTTCATCAGCGTGCCCCCCTGACGAATTTTCCTGCCTGGCCCGGCCAGTCCAGCGTCCAGCCCTTGTTCGTCGAAAAATCTGCACTGCCGAATTTCCCCGACGAACCTGCAGCTGCACAAATCTGCGCTGCCGATTTTTCCCCCTGTTGGCATGGCTGCCGCTGCCCCATTTTCTGGACCAACGGTCTTTTCCGTCAAGCCCTGGACCATAAATCGTCCAGACTCATCGTCAGCACCTGCTGCCGATTCTGCCGGCTCGACCGATTTCTCCGGCTCTGCCGATTCCAAGCCAACGCTGCCGAATCTGCCGACACTGTCCCGCGGGCTGCCACTGTCCTAGTGTCTCAACCTGCGGTCTTTCTCGTCGAGCCTTGGACTATCCAGTCCGTCCAGACCCATCGCCAGCACCTGCTGCCGATTCTGCCGACTTTGCCGATTTCGTCGGCGCTGCCGATTCCAGCACTGCCCGTCGTGCCTGAACCAGCGTTGTTTCGTCAGTGTGTCCCCTCCACAAATTTTCCTGCCTGGCCTGGACAGTCCAGCATCCAGCCCATGTTCGTCGAAAAATCTGCGCTGCCGATTTTCCCCGACGAACCCCCAGCCGCACAAATCTACGCTGCCGAATCTGCCAACACTGTCCCGCGGGCTGCCACTGCCCCAGTGTCTCAACCTGCGGTCTTTCTCGTCGAGCCTTGGACTATCCAGCCCGTCCAGACCCATCCCCAGCACCCGATGCCGATTCTGCCGACTTTGCCGATTTCGTCGGCGCTGCCGATTCCAGCACTGCCCGCCGTGCCTGAACCAGCGCTGTTTCGTCAGCGTGTCCCCTCCACAAATTTTCCTGCCTGGCCTGGACAGTCCATCGTCCAGCCCATGTTCGTCAAAAAATCTGCGCTGCCGATTTTCCCCGACGAACCCCCGGCCGCCCAAATCTGCGCTGCCGAATCTGCCAACACTGTCCCGCGGGTTGCCACTGCCCCAGTGTCTCAACCTGCGGTCTTTCTCGTCGAGCCTTGGACTATCCAGCCCGTCCAGACCCATCGCCAGCACCCGCTGCCGATTCTGCCGACTTTGCCGATTTCGTCGGCGCTGCCGATTCCAGCACTGCCCGCCGTGCCTGAACCAGCGCTGTTTCGTCAGCGTGTCCCCTCGACAAATTTTCCTGCCTGGGCTGGACAGTTCATCGTCCAGCCCATGTTCGTCGAAAAATCTGCGCTGCTGATTTTCCCCGACGAACTTGCAGCCGCACAAATCTGCGCTGCCGAATCTGCCAACACTGTCCCGCGGGCTGCCACTGCCCCAGTGTCTCAACCTGCGGTCTTTCTCGTCGAGCCTTGGACTATCGGGTCTGGACGGGCTGGATAGTCCAAGGCTCGACGAGAAAGACCGCGGGTTGAGACATTGGGGCAGTGGCAGCACGCGGGACAGTGTCGGCAGCGTTGGCTTGGAATCGGCAGAGCCGGCGAAATCGGCAGCAGGTGCTGACGATGAGTCTGGACTATTTATGGTCCAGGGCTTGACGGAAAAGACCGTTGGTCAAGACAATGGGGCAGCGGCAGCCATGCGAACAGGGGGAAAAATCGGCAGCGCAGATTTGTGCAGTTGCAGGTTCGTCGGGGAAATTCGGCAGTGCAGATTTTTCGACGAACAAGGGCTGGACGCTGGACCGGCGGGCCAGGCAGGAAAATTCATCAGGGGGGCACGCTGATGAAAGTAGGTTCGTCGTGGAAAATCGGCAGCGCAGATTTTTCGACGAACACGGGCTGGACGGTGGACTGTCCAAGCCAGGCAGGAAAATTCATCGAGGGGCTGACGAAACAGCGCTGGTTCAGACACGGTGGGCGCAGTGTTGGAATCGGCAGCGCTAACAAAATCGGCAAAGTTGGCAGAATCGACAGCAGGTGCTGGCGATGAGTCAGGACGGACTGGATAGTCCAAGGCTGGTTTAGACACTGGGGCAGTGGCAGCCCGCGGGACAGTGTCGGCAGATTCGGCAGCAGTGTCTATAGATTCGGCAGCGTTGGCTTGTTGGCGCGGTGGGCCGATGCGAGTGGGGACTTGGGCAGCGGGCAGTGAAAGCAAGAGTTTCCCCGATGCTGCCGGGAAAAACGCTCCTCGGGATGGCCGGGTGAGATGACCCGGCGGCCCGCGACGGGTCATTCAATTCCATGCCCCGTCAACATAACTCCCGATGTACTGTTTGCTTTTTCGGAAGAAGAGATCCATCCCCCCATCCTCGGCCAGCCAAAAACGCTCCAATTAATGGCCGGGTGAGATGACCCGGCGGCCCGCGACGCGTCATTCAAATCACTGCCCTATCGGCTACAACTGCTGATGGGTGGGATTAGAGGCCTGCCATGGTGGTGAGGGGCGGCGAAGACCGTGAAAGCTAGAGTTTTTCAGAGGCTGCCGGGAAAAGGCCCCTCGGGTGGCGGGGTGCGAGGCCCAGGCGGGTCATTCAATTCTCTTCCCTATCAACTTGGCTCCCGTTGGCGGGATTGGAGGCCTACTGTTACAAGGCTAAAATCGTCAGGGGAAGAGCTGACGAAACAATGCTGGTTTGGATGCAGGGGGTAGTGTTGGAATCGGCAGCGCCGACAAAATCGGCAAAGTCGACAAAAAAGACTGTTGGTCTGGACATTGGGGCAGCGGCAGCCATGCCAACAGGGGGGGAAATCGGCAGCGCAGATTTGTGCAGCTGCAGGTTCGTCGGGGAAAGCGGCAGCGCAGATTTTTCGACGAACATGGGCTGGAAGATGGACTGTCCAGGCCAGGCAGGGGAATTCATCAAGGGGACACGCTGACGAAACAACGCTAGTTTAGACACGGTGGGTGCAGTGTTGGAATCGGCAGCGCCGACGAAGTCGGCAGAATCGGCAGCAGGTGCTGGCGATGAGTCTGGATGATTTATAGTCCAGGGCTTGATGGAAAAGACTGTTGGTCCAGACAATGGGGCAGTGGCAGCGCGGATTTGTGCAGCTGCAGGTTCATCGGGGAAAATCGGCAGCGCAGATTTTTCGACGAACAGGGGCTGGACCGGCCGGGCCAGGCAGGAAAATTCGTCAGGGGGGCACGCTGACGAAAACAGGGGCTGCCGCGTGGAAAATCGGCAGCCCAAATTTTTAGACGAACAGGGGCTGGACGCTGGACCGGCC
>NC_084853.1:3665802-3690802 GCF_951802175.1 Populus nigra
TGTTTATTAAAGTGTTATTATATATAATCATGGTTGGCTAATATTCTTCTTGGATCCAAATCAAGGATGATGGTGGTTGAGGTGAGTTCTTTAAGATATGAATGAATCTTAATGTCTATCTTTTCATTTTCTTCATGAATGTTTATTATTGCAAAGAAATTTTACAAATCATTTAGGTAATGTTATAATCTTGAATTTTTATGCACAAACCTTAGTTTTGGTATAGAGATTGCTTGATTCAATGTCTTACTTAATATGAAAATACTTGTTCATTCTTAAGCAATAATCAATCTTCATCATTTTAAACTTCATTGTAATATCTTCCGATCTAATATCACCATCGTTGATATTAGGTTGAGTTATCTTATATATGTTGAAGGAATCACCAATACATCACCATTAAAATTGATTTGGACCAAGACTTACTTTTTCTTGTCATTTAAAATCTATTTACACTTTTTCATCTTTGAAAACAAATCCATCAATCATTTTCAACCAAGTTATTGTTAATTTAATTTCTCTTGAGTTTTGTTTTGTTACCTAGCTTAATTTCCAGATCTAGCTCTCTGTGGATATGACCTCGATCTTACCGAGTTAATTGCTACATCGCACACTCGTGCACTTGCGAGTTAAAACAAGCCGAACATAAAAAGCGGTCAAGCAATTTTGGCGCCGTTGCCGGGGAGCTAGCAAGCAAAGGTAACAAATTTCTATTTGATTATTGGAAAACAAAAAAAAATACATAAAAATAAAAAATCAAATGGCTGGTTTTACCGCCTAAAAAAAATAAAATTTAACCTCAACTTTTTAGATATTGGACTGTGGACTAGACTATTAATTGTTGGATTTTGTTGGTTCAACCATTTTTCTTTTATTGTCTATTCTAATTAGTTTTTAATAGTTATTGTTTATATTATAAGGCTGGTTTTACCGCCTCTTGTTTATTTTATTTTATTTTGTTGTTTATTGTTGTTATTTTTCTTATATTTATTGTCCGAAGTGCTTGGCCGGTACTACCGCCTCTTGTTTATTTTATTTTATTTTGTTGTTTATTGTTGTTATTTTTCTTATATTTATTGTCCGAAGTGCTTGGCCGGTACTACCGCCTCTTGTTCATTTTATTTTATTTTGTTGTTTATTGTTGTTATTTTTCTTATATTTATTGTCTGAAGTGATTGGCCGGTACTACCGCTTTTTGTTCATTTTATTTTATTATGTTGTTTATTGTTGTTATTTTTCTTATATTTATTGTTTGAAGTGCTTGGCCGGTATTACCGCCTTTTTATTCATGCTTGTTATAATTATCTTTTAATATTTATTGTTGTTAATATTGCTTATTAGTTAGAGAGTGAATTTCTTAATTTGTTGTATTTTTATTTTTGAGCTATTACTTTATCTTTACGTTTCATTTGCTTTTATTTGCAATCTTTTTTTTTCTTTTTCTTTTTCTTTTCCTTTCCTTTCGTATTCATATAATTGTTATATTATTGTTTTTTTTTATCATGGCTAATGTTGAAGATGTAGAGGGTGAAGGGAGTGTTCAAGGTAATGGACCTCCACAATTCAATGATCAACCTAATTTTCGAACTCTTAGAGAGTATCTTCACCCGGCTAGACAAAGTACACCTTCGTGTATTATCTTACCTCTTAACCAACAAGCTTTCAATTTGAAACCGGGCATGATTCAACTTCTTCCCACATTTCACGGTATGGATTATGAAAATCCATACATACACATTAAGGACTTTGAAGAGGTATGTAATACTTTTATTGATAGAACATGCACCGAGGAAACTATTCGTCTTAAATTGTTCCCATTCTCTCTAAAGGATAAAGCCAAGCTTTGGCTAAACTCCTTGCGTCCTAGGTCTATAGGTACATGGAGAGAAATGCAAGCTGAATTTTTGAAAAAATACTTCCCCACTCATAGGACGGCAGCCTTACAACGTCAAATGATGAATTTTTCTTGTAGTCCAAATGAGTCATTTCACCAAGCTTGGGAAAGGTTCAAAGACTTGTTAAATGCATGCCCCCACCATGGTTTTGAGATGTGGAGGTTAGTGAGTTTCTTCTACGACTCTCTTACCGCAGATTTTAAAAAGCTAGTGTCAACCATGTGTAATGGTGAGTTTTATGACAAAGAACCAAGTGAAGCCTTTGATTTCTTTGATCAATTGGCTGAAAACACAAAGCAATGGGAGACTTCACTCCCACTTCATGTTGAGTCTAGAAACACCATTTCTCATTCAAGTGGGAAGTTCCAATTGAAGGAGACTGATGACCTCAATGCTAGATTAGCCTCATTGGCTAGGAAAGTAGAGTCTCTTGAGATTAAAAAAGTGCATGTCATGAGTGAACAACAAGAGGAAAGTTGTGTTGTTTGTGAGAGCAAAGGGCATAGGACAACTGAGTGTCCTACCATTCCAGCCTTCAAGGAAGTGCTATATGGCCAAACTTCTGATTCAAGTAATGCTAGAAAGCCATTTTCAAACCAAGTAGGCAATCCCTACTCTGAGACCTACAATCCTGGATGGAGGAACCACCCAAATTTTGGATGGAGAAATGAGGGCCCTTCAGTACCTCAAACATTTCAACCTCCACCCCTACCATTTCATGCTCCCACACATAACACATACCAACCACCTCATAAGAGATCCCTAGAGGATACTCTTCAATAATTCATACAAACACAAGGAGGAATCAACAACCAAGCTTACAAATTTCAAGAACAGACCAATAGGACCTTAGATGACATTCGAAGTCAACTAACCAAGTTGACTCAATCACTAAGCATTCAAGAGAAGGGAAAGATCCCAGCTCAACCAATGCCAAATCCTAGAGGTCAGGTACACATGAGTGAATCCTCATCTAGTGAACCTTCAAACCATGAACAAGTCCAAGCCATCACTACCCTAAGAAGTGGAAAGATTGTTGACAAAGCTATAGGTTTTGGGATTCCTAGAAGTATTGTGGAGGAGGAATCTAGGGAAAGTGAAGAAGAAATCAAAACACAAGTGACAAATGAGAGCTTGAGTGACAAAGAAGGTGAGATAAATGAGAAAGAGATGAGTGAGAAAGGAGATGATTCAAGCAAAATTGGAGTCAAAGTGAGTGATTTAGAATTTGTTCCTAGAGCACCATTTCCACAAAGGTTAGGGAAACCTAAACATGATCTTATGAACTCGGAAATCTATGAATTGTTCAAACAAGTGAAAGTCAACATTCCACTCCTTGATGCAATTAAACAAGTCCCCTCTTATGCAAAGTTCCTCAAGGACTTATGCACAGTCAAAAGGAGATTGAATGTGAAAGAAAGAGCCTTTCTAACTGAACATGGTAGTGCCATCATCTAGTTTAAGACCCCTCCCAAATACAAAGATCCTGGTTGTCCTACCATTTCATGCATTATTGGAAATCATAAGATAGACCAAGCTTTGTTGGATTTAGGAGCAAGTGTGAATTTAATACCCTACACTGTTTACGAACAATTAGGTTTAGGAGAAATCAAGCCTACTCGAATCACCCTTCAATTAGCTGATAGGTCAATCAAGATTCCTAGGGGTATTGTTGAGGATGTGTTGGTCCAAGTAGATAAATTCTACTTTCCTGTTGATTTTGTAGTGTTAGACACCGCACCAATTCAAGGTTCTAATGCTCCCATCCCAGTCATCTTAGGTAGACCTTTCCTAGCTACATCCAATGCTTTAATCAACTGTAGGAATGGGGTGATGAAATTGTCTTTTGGGAACATGACTGTGGAGATGAACATATTCAATGTCTCTAAACAAATTGGTGAACATGAGGACATTAGAGAGGTAGATTTGATCCAAACAGTTTGTCAAGAACACTTTGAGAGAGAGTGGATCAAGGATCCATTGGAGAGAACTTTAATTCATGATGAAAGATTTTATTCTTTGGAATGTGTTGATGAGGAAGTAAGAGAACTCGAGACTTATCTAGATCCAATGCCTCTTATGTCAATAGGTCAATGGACCCCATCGTTTGAGCCTTTGATTTCACCCCAAGTGAAAGCTGAGGCATCTCTTGTCCAACCTTATAAACCAGAAAGGAAGCCTTTACCGAGTGATCTTAAGTATGCATTTCTAGGGGAAGATGAATCATATCCTATTGTGATTTCATCAAAACTTAGCATAGAGCAGGAACAAGAACTTTTGAGAGTGGTGAGAAAACACAAAAAAGCAATTGGGTGGACTATTACTGACTTGAAAGGAATTAGCCCTCTTTTATGTACACATAGAATCTATCTTGAAGAAGAGGCTAAAACTGTGAGGCAAATGCAAAGACGATTGAACCCAAACATGAAGGAAGTAGTAAGATGTGAAGTGCTTAAGCTACTTGATGCGGGTATCATTTACCCCATTGCAAACTCAAAATGGGTTAGTCCAACCCAAGTTGTCCCTAAAAAATCTGGAGTCACAGTAGTGAAGAATGAAAATAATGAGCTAGTACCAACTAGAATCCAAACTGGATGGCGTATGTGCATTGATTATCGTAAGTTGAACATGGTGACTAGGAAGGACCATTTTCCGCTTCCATTTTTAGACCAAGTGCTTGAAAGAGTAGCTGGAAGAGCTTTCTATTGTTTTCTTGATGGATACTCAGGTTACAACCAAATTGAGGTTTCTTTAGAAGACCAAGAAAAAACCACTTTCACTTGTCCTTTTGGTACCTATGCTTATAGAAGAATGCCTTTTGGCTTGTGTAATGCACCAGCCACTTTTCAAAGGTGTATGATGAGTATCTTTAGTGACATGGTGGAAAATTTTTTGGAAGTTTTCATGGATGATTTTTCAGTTTATGGGGATTCTTATGAGTTGTGTCTAATGCATTTAGAAAAAGTTCTTGAAAGGTGTGAAGAGAGCAATCTTGTACTCAATTGGGAGAAATGTCATTTTATGGTGACACATGGCATTGTCTTAGGTCACATTGTCTCTTCAAAAGGGATAGAGGTAGATAAGTCAAAGGTTGAAGTCATTCAAAAATTACCTACCCCTAGGACTGTGAAAGATGTGAGATCCTTTTTAGGACACGCTGGTTTCTACCGAAGATTCATTCATTCTTTTAGTACCATTGCCAAACCATTGTGTAACTTGTTGTCACAAGATGTTCAATTTGATTGGACATCAAAATGTCAAGAAGCTTTTGAAAAGCTTAAAGGGTTGTTGACCACTTCACCAATCATGCAAGCTCCTGATTGGTCTTTACCATTTGAACTGATGTGTGATGCTAGTGATTTTGTGGTAGGGGCTGTTTTAGGACAAAGAAAAGATAAGAAGCCTCATGTCATTTATTATGCTAGCAAGACTTTGAATGATGCTCAATTGAATTACACTACAACTGAAAAAGAACTTTTAGCTGTAGTATTTGCATTGGACAAGTTTAGGTCTTATTTGGTTGGATCTCTTGTTATTGTTTTCACTGATCATGCAGCATTGAAATACTTGCTCACAAAACAAGACGCCAAGCCACGTTTGATTCGATGGATCCTCCTACTCCAAGAGTTTAACCTTGAAATTCGAGATAAAAAGGGAGTAGAGAATGTAGTGGCTGATCATTTGTCCCGTCTTTCAAGCTATGAGACCACAATTGATAAATCTCCAATAAATGAATTCTTTGCTGATGAAAATTTATTTTGTGCAGGTACTGTTTCCTACATTGGCTCTCCATGGTATGCTGACATAGCAAATTACCTAGCCACAAGTCAGATTCCTTCTCATTGGTCTAAACTTGACAAACAAAAATTCTTGCGCAACGTGCGTACCTTTTTTTGGGATGACCCCTACCTATTTAAATACTGCCCTGACCAAATTGTTAGGCGGTGCATCCCTGATCATGAAATTCCAAGTGTCATTAATTTTTGTCATGCATTAGCCTGTGGTGGGCATTTCTCTTCCAAGAAAACCACTGCCAAGATCTTGCAGTGTGGTTTTTATTGGCCCACCATGTTCAAAGATGTCCATGCCTTCTGTGTTGCATGTGACCGATGCCAACGACTAGGTAACCTTACTAGGTGTAACATGATGCCCCTAAACCCCATTCTTGTTTTGGAAATATTTGATTGTTGGGGGATTGATTTCATGGGACCTTTTCCAAGTTCATTTGGTTACCAATTCATCCTTGTAGCTGTTGATTATGTGTCTAAATGGGTGGAGGCCATTGCATCTCGAACTAATGACCATCGAGTTGTGGTCAAATTCTTGAAAGAAAACATTTTCTCTCGTTTTGGCATGCCCCGGGCTATGATTAGTGATGGTGGTAAGCATTTTTGTAACAAGCCCGTTGGGATTTTGATGAGAAAATATGGTGTAATTCACAAGGTCAGTACCCCCTATCATCCACAAACTAGTGGCCAAGCTGAGTTGGCAAATAGGGAGATCAAGAACATTCTAAAGAAAACAGTCAATCCAAACCGTAAAGATTGGTCCCTACGACTAGTTGATGCTTTGTGGGCATATCGCACTGCTTACAAGACCTCTTTAGGAATGTCTCCTTATAGGCTAGTTTATGGAAAGCCTTGTCATCTCCCTGTTGAGATTGAGCACCGTGCATATTGGGCCATCCGGCAATTCAATGATAATGAAAACGAGGTTGGCAAAAATAGAAAGCTTCAATTGGATGAATTAGAGGAGCTGAGAAATGATGCATTTGAAAATGCAAAAATTTCAAAACATAAGATGAAAACCTTGCATGATAAACATATTCTTAGAAAATCCTTTCATGTTGGTCAAAAGGTTCTCTTGTATAATTCACGATTACATCTCTTTCCTGGGAAGTTGAGGACAAAATGGATTGGTCCATTTGTGATTAAATCCATATCTGAGCATGGTGCATTTGAGGTAGAAAATCCTAAGAATGGAAATGTTTTCAAAGTAAATGGTCATCGATTGAAACCTTATCTTGAAAACTTTGTGGCTGAAGTTGAGACATTGGATCTTGAAGATCCAATACCATTGTAGTATCAGAAGTAATGAGTTTTTATTTTTATTTTTTTCATTTTTATTTTTATTTTTTTTTCTCTTTCTTCCATCTCTTATATTTTCTTGTTCATGCATTAGGGACAATGCATTATTTTAAGTTGGGGGGTGTGAGGTTCTTTATTTTCAAAAAAAAAAAAAACATCAATGTTTTCTTTTAGTTGTGATATGCAGGTAAAAAAAAATCAAGCAAGAAGTCAGCTCATGTCCAATTCAATCAGACATTCATCCTTGAGAACAAAAGGGGAGTAACAGTTTTCTAATCTTTATACTTTTCTTCTCTTTCTTTTTTTACATTGAGGATAATGAAAAACTTAATTTTAGATATTTGATTATGTTGAATGCTTGAGATAACCATGCTTGTTAAAAAAAAAAAACTTGCATTCGTATGTGAATGAGACTTGTTTAAGATCAACATTACATTTTTGGATTCATTATTGTGTTGAACATTGCATGCTTTAATTTGGGATAGATAATATCTTATAAAGCAAGATATAACATATTTTTTTCTTAAGATTATTGAAGTACATCTTTCCTTGTAAAAGTTGTGTGAGTTGTGTGATTATGCATGAAAGATGAGTGTGATGCTTTACTGGTGATCATCCCTTTTGATCTAGTCCTAAACAAGGTTTAAGTAAATAGAGTAATCATTATTACACAAATGTGTACAAAGTTCTATCTACTCCAATGTTTTGAGTTGCTCAGTAACTAGGGGTATTCATCACAAATGTTTATCTTTACGTCAAACGGCAGCTTGAAATATGAGTATGCAAAGCACTTTAAGTTTGTGACTTTGTGAGTAACCGGGTGCATTCATCACAAATGTTTGTATTCGCGTCAAAAGGGAAGTGACCACTTAAAGAAAAAAAGAATGAATAATATCATAAAAAAAAAAGAAAAGAAAAAGAAAAGAAAAAAAATATAGATACTTCTCTAGTTTGCCACCTTGTTTGTAGTAGTGAGAAGGGAAGATTACAAGTTGAGTTTTCGCGTGAATTAATTATGTTGGTTGCATGATAAATACGATTGAATTTGGATTTTTGTATGGATGTTTGATTTAGAGAATGTGAGTATGCTTATTTTTCTTTCTTTGCTATTGTGTACACTAAGTTAAAGATACCAATGTTTGCATGATAGGTCCTTTAAGTGTGATGAGTCAAGCCTAATTATGTTATTATTATTCTTTTTATTTCAAAGGTTTTATGTTTTGTTTTGCTTGAGGACTAGCAAAATCTAAGTTGGGGGGTGTGATTGTGCATCAAAAGTATCATTAAGTCTCTTATTTTACATATGTATTTATTATTTTTATTTGTTTTTTTTATAATAATTGATGTGCTTTTTAGTAATGAAGTTTCTTTTAATGTCTCGATAGGTTTTTGGAGCTGTCGCACGTCGGAAAACACCCCGCGCGCGCGGCGTCGGCCCGTCCTGGCGATGGCGGTTTTTTTTGCTCTCTTATTTGGAATTGATTTTGTTTGGAGTCGCCACCTAATATTTAATTGAGGGTTACTAGGAAACCCAAGTTGACTGGTCTTGTCAGAGATTCGCGGGTAAGGGACTGATTGTGGTTAGGGAAGGTATAAGCACCCCTAACGCACCCTACCTGAGGTAAGCTGCTTCGTGGCTTTGATGTGTTAAAGAAGTTTTAAAAATTTTGTTTTTTCATCGGATTTTAGAAATACAACTTCCGTACAAGTTTGTACTTCTACACCGTGATCCAATCAAAATATTAAATCCTTCTTTATTCTTTTGCCGTCTCATTAGAAAAGGATCCTGAAATAAATACAAACATGCATTTTTTGTTTTTTTTGTTTTTGTCTTTTTTTTCTTCTTTTTTTTTTTACATCCGAAATACAAATTACAAAATTTCAAAACTAAATAAAAATTACATTAAATAGTTTGAAATTTTACAGAACAGTCCTCAAAACTCCAAAAATTGCAAGGGAATCCTTCTGCACAGGAATTGGGCGCAGGAACAGCTGGCGGCGCGTGTTCCAACGCGCCACGTCACTGGCGGCGCGTGGTTTCACGCGCCACCGCCGGTGAAGACCAGCAAGCTGGTAGATCGAGATCGTCTCCTTCTCCTTTCCCCGTCCGTACTGTCGGTGACCTGCAGAGACAAGAGAAAACACAAACAATCACAGGTTTTTGAATCTGCCTCCCGTTTCCCTTTAGATCTGCAGATCGGCAGATCTGTTTTTTTTGTTGCCGTTGCGTCTCCCTCTCCTTCAGTTCAGGTGACCGGTGGCATGACCAAGGATTGCTGGTCTGTGGGCGCTACTGGGTTGGTTGCTGCCGCTGGAGGCTGTTCGGCGGCTGAGGAAGGAAAGACCCGCTGGTTGAAGCGGGAGCCGTGGGTCTGAGGAGATGGGGAACGGCTCTGTGTTCTCTGGTCGGGGGGAAATGAGGCTGTTCTGTGGAGCTGTGATGGTCTTCCTCCACTGTTGGTGCTCGGCGGTCTGGAAAATGGAGGAGATGGGGGAAACGGCTGGGAAGAGGAGCGGGAGCAGCTGCTGGAAAAGAAGAAGAAAAAAAAAAGGGCACGGTCGTGGACGGAGGAGAAGGAGCAGGAAAACGGTGCTGGTTTGAGGGAAGAAGAAGGTGCTGTAACCGGCTGGAGAGGGAGAAGGAATGTGTGTTGGTTGCTTAGGAGAACCGGCTGAAAGAGGAAGAAAATTTCCACCGGGGGGGGGGGGCTGCTACCAAAGATGGAGAAGAGAGGCAGAGATGTGGAAGGCAAATGGAAACCACGGGGGCTGTGTGCAGCCTTGGCCGAAAAATTCAACGGGGGGGGGCGGCGGCTCTGTTGAAGAAGAAGAAGATTAAATGTTTTAGGGTTAGGTTTAGGTTTTTTTGTTCTTTTTTTTTTGTCAAAAATGCCCCCCAGTTTGGCTGAAAATGAAGGCTATTTATAGGCAAAATAGTTTTTCAGGCTTCAAAATTGGTCCCTCAAGTTTTGTGTTTGGCCCCTGATTTCAATTGATTTACTTGGTAAAAATTAAATTGGGTCTCTTAAAATTCCTGATTTTTCAATTAAGTCCGAATTAAGCTCCCAAACTTAATTTTTCACCAATTAAGTCCTCCAATTAATTTGACCCGCTTAAAGTATAATTAAGTCCTTGCACTTAATTAACTCCTTCAATTGGACCCAAATTAATTCTTGAACATAATTAAAATTCAATTTGGCCCATGATTAAATCAAATTGGCCCATTAAAAATTTAATTATATCATTGGACTTAACTTTTATGCAAATTCGTCCAATACTCATTTAATTTGACCTTTGAATTTGCATTTTTCTATTTTTGGGCATAACAGCGTACAATTAGGCCTTGAAATTCTTCCGAAAATTGCAGCTTGATTTTCACCTATTTTTGCAGCCTTTCTTGGTCGACTTTCTCCGCATTGCCAGCCTTTATTTTATTTTTATTTTTTTATTTTTATTTTTTTATTTTGAAAGAAAAGTGAATTTTGGGGAATCACCCAAAATTGGGTGATGACAGTTGCCCCCCTCTTTACAATGCTTATGGTAGAAAGTCTCGTAAGAGACTTTAGATAATAAGCGTTGTAAAGAAGAAAAAAAGGATGAGATATGGTTGACTCATCTTGTTGAGGAATGATGAATCCTCTTAAGGGTTAGAGAGCGCACTCGAAAGGAGGTAAGGTTAGAAAAACACACTACCTAAAAGGTTAGGACTCGAGGGAGCTCTTAAAAAGAGGCAGGGTTGGACAATGCACTACCTAAGATGGTTGATGGCTTTAAGGCGCACTCAAAGGGAGGTAGAGTTGGAAAACACACTACCTAAGAGGTAAGGGCTCTAAGGCGCACTAAAAAAGAGGTATGGTTAGAAAACACGCTACCTAAGGTGTGGTGGCTCGAAGGCACATTAAAGAAGAGGCAGGGTTGGAAAACACACTACCTAAGAGGTAAGGGCTCTAAGGCGCACTAAAAGGAGGTATGGTTGGGAAACACACTACCTAAGGTGGTTAATGGCTCTAAAGCGCACTAAAAAGGAGGTAAGGTTGGAAAACACGGTACCTAAAGTGGTTGATGGCTCTAAGGCGCACTAAAAAGGGGTAGAGTTGGAAAACGCATTACCTAAGATGGTTGAAGGCTCTAAGGCGCACTCAAAAGGAGGTATGGTTAGAAAACACACTACCTAAGGTGGTTGGTGGCTCGAAGAGGCACTAAAAAGAAGGCAGGTTTGGAAAACACGCTACCTAAGGTGGTTGAAGGCTCTAAGGCGCATTAAAAAGGAGGCAGGGTTGGAAAACACACTACCTAAGATGTGAAGGCTTGAAAGCTCACTAAAAAGGAGGCAGGTTTGGAAAACACGCTACCTAAGGTGTTTGTTGGCTCTAAGGCGCACTAAAAAGGAGGTATGGTTAGAAAACACACTACCTAAGATGTGAGGGCTCGAAAGCCCGTTAAAAAGGAGGCAGGTTTGGAAAACACACTACCTAAGGTGTGATGGCTCTAAGGCACATTAAAAAGGAGGCAGGGTTGGAAAACACACTACCTAAGATGTGAAGGCTTGAAAGCCCACTAAAAAGGAGGCAGGTTTGGAAAACACGCTACCTAAGGTGTTTGTTGGCTCTAAGGCGCACTAAAAAGGAGGTATGGTTAGAAAACACACTACCTAAGATGTGAGGGCTCGAAAGCCCGTTAAAAAGGAGGCAGGTTTGGAAAACACACTACCTAAGGTGTGATGGCTCGAAGGCACATTAAAAGGAGGTATGGTTGGAAAACACACTACCTAAGATGTGAAGGCTTGAAAGCCCACTAAAAAGGAGGCAGGTTTGGAAAACACGCTACCTAAGGTGTTTGTTGGCTCTAAGGCGCACTAAAAAGGAGGTATGGTTAGAAAACACACTACCTAAGATGTGAGGGCTCGAAAGCCCGTTAAAAAGGAGGCGGGTTTGGAAAACACACTACCTAAGGTGTGATGGCTCGAAGGCACATTAAAAGGAGGTATGGTTGGAAAACACACTACCTAAGATGTGAGGGCTCGAAAGCCCGTTAAAAAGGAGGCAGGTTTGGAAAACACACTACCTAAGGTGTTTGTTGGCTCTAAGGCGCACTAAAAAGGAGATATGGTTAGAAAACACACTACCTAAGATGTGAGGGCTCGAAAGCCCACTCAAAAATGGGTGATTGTGAGACACTAATCTATCAAGATGAAGGTTATGCATCATGATCAATATGCATGTATACTTACCTGAGAAATGTAGGTCCCCTTTTCTTCATGGTGTCCTCCTTTTTTCATGGAGTTCTGATTTTCTCAAAAGTTTGAGTCTCTGATAGTAAGCTTTGATGGCTCTTTTCACTCTTGCTTACTCGAGTCCCGTATTGTGATCTTGACCCTCGGGCAGGATATGACATCAACATACATCTTATCCCTCAAACCTTTATCTGAAGAGCTCTAGCTCAACCCAACATTTTCTATTTTCTTGGAAGGGGAATCATGGAGCCAACCCTATGTGTTTTGGTGAATTGCCCTCCAGCTTGATCATGCCCCCCAGTATTCAATTCGGGTTTGGGGATGAGGCTATGTGAAAGAAGGTTTGGTTATTTACAAGGAGTTGTTTTCATGCAGAATTTTTGGAATTTCAAAGTTATTCCAGACACAGAAATCATTTTGACATCGATTCAAAGCAGAACTCATTCTGACAAAATTCAAGTGATTCCTATGGAGAGGTTTTCAGAAATGATGGAAACCTTCTGTTTTTATTTTGATGAAAAATATGAAGTGACATTTGGTTGGTCACAAAAGGTTGAAATTTCAATTTAAGGGTTATTGAGAAACGTCTTTCGACGAAAATGTGAAGAACACAGGGTGACATCTGGTTGGTCGCAAAAGGTTGAAATATCAATTTGAGGATTATTGAGAACCGTCTTTCGATGAAAATATGAAGAAGTGACATCTAGTTGGTCACAAAAGGTTGAAATTTCAATTTAAGGGTTATTGAGAACCGTCTTTCGACGAAAATGTGAAGAACACAGGGTGACATCTGGTTGGTCGCAAAAGGTTGAAATATCAATTTGAGGATTATTGAGAACCGTCTTTCGATGAAAATATGAAGAAGTGACATCTAGTTGGTCACAAAAGGTTGAAATTTCAATTTAAGGGTTATTGAGAACCGTCTTTCGACGAAAATGTGAAGAACACAGGGTGACATCTGGTTGGTCGCAAAAGGTTGAAATATCAATTTGAGGATTATTGAGAACCGTCTTTCGACGAAAATGTGAAAAACACAAAGTGACATCTGGTGGGTCACAAAAGGTTTAAATTTCAATTTAAGGGTTATTGAGAACCGTCTTTCGATGAAAATATGAAGAAGTGACATCTAGTTGGTCACAAAAGGTTGAAATTTCAATTTAAGGGTTATTGAGAACCGTCTTTAAAGCATTCATTTTGTTTGCATGAATAATGATTTTGTTTCACATGAGAAAGCACTGCCTACCGATCCAGATTGCTTGCCTTTGATCAGAAAGGGCTTGATTAAGCACGTAATGTAGGCTTGGGCTATTGGCTATGAAGAAAAGGATATTCATAGGCTCAAAAGGTGTTTAAGGGACTTTAAGACTAAGGATCACTAGTGCTTGTATCCCAAACTCTTTTGTTCATAGATTTCTGGACCTTGGAATTGATTTGTAAAATGGTCCACGGTGCCCCCCAATGTTGGGCTTGGGCTCTTTCTCATTTTTTCTTCATTTGATTTTGAGCATCATTGCATTTGCTTTTTTTTTTGCTCAAAATTTTTGGATCATTTGAATTTTTTTCATGCCCCCCATCTTTGTATGGGCATCTTCGATGATTGAGAATTTTCTTTTATGCCCCCCAGTATTGTTTGGGCACTTTCATCGTTGAAGACTTTTTATGCCCCCTAGAGTTATTTGGGCACTTTCAATCATTAAGGATTTTTTGCACTTGCCCCCAGTGTGGGGTGTGATCCTAGTCAAGGTTATTTCAAGAAAAATGTATAAGGCTCAAAAGGGGACTGCAAATGATATATTTCAGCCTTGTGAAAGGATTATCAAAGATGGCCTTTCTTCATCTCAAATGCATGCATTTAGGATCGGTAAGCCTTGCTTTCATGCGAGTATGCAGAGTGATTTCTCATTATTCATGCAAATAAAACTCAGCTTTAGAGTCACTTCATGGTGTTTGTGCATTTTTTTTTGGGTTTTCTAGGTGCATGGTTACCTCTCTAAGGAATCACCCGAATTTCCAAAACTTGTTTGTTTGAACAAACACCAACATAATTTCTGTTTTTTGTACTAAACTTTGATTTCCCAAAAATCCTTGTGAAAACATGGGGTCATGCTGCTTGTTTTGGGAAAAAGGAAAAACACCCAAGAATTCTTGGTGCAGTGGTTTTGTAAGTACAAAGGTGTGCTCAATATGTTATTTGCATGAACACAAAAAAAAAAAAGAAAACACATGATTTTATTAACAGGAACGGCTCAGTGGACAAGGAAAGTCTTGTGGAATTTTGAGCCAAATTACCGACAAAAACTGGGATAGGTTGAAAAAGAGAAAAAAAAATTAGAAATTTTTTTTTTTTTTTTTTTTTTTTTGCAGGCATGATCAAGCAGGGGTAGGTTTTTTTTTGGGAGAACAAAAACAGACTCCATTCTGCCACGGAGGTGCAATTCCCCTTCGGATTGTGTTTAGGCTCTTGATCATGTTTGCCCCCCAGTTTTTTTTAGGCTGAGTTGTTGGAGTTTGAACAAAGATGATAGGTCAGTTGGAAGGAACTTCCCTATGGTCATTTCTTAGTATTTGCTCGAGTAAGCCAGAGGCAAGTCAAGCTTTTGTTCAGAGACTCCAACTCTTTTTGAAAATGGGTGCTGCGGCGAGCACACTCTGTATCTCCAATGTTTTTTTTCCACTCAAAATTGGGTGTTGCAGACTCGTAGGGGACCCACCTTTTATTCTGGTGCATGCATGAGAAAATGTATGAGCATGCAATCTATATGATGAACTTGCCCTTCGAGGGGTGACATATGATTGTCACTTTTGTATGATGAAACAAGAATATTGATTCTTGCCCAAACTCTACAATGAAAATTTTCGGAGTGACGATCATTCTGTCACCCACAAGTCTTGAATTCAAGATGTTTCAAGAAGGGTTCGCCCCAATGCAGATAAATGATAGCACATACAACTTAAGGACAGGTTCTATTGATTATGTGAACATGGGTAGGTTTTCTACCTGGTCTCAAAAGGGTCTATGAACCGCCCAGTGACCACCTCATGTGAAGGCAGTATAGGGGCTTACAAGGAATGGTCAGGGCACCCTGTGACCGCCATTACCGAGTAAACACTCGGCTCATAGTTGGATATTTCACAAATCTGAACCCCGACTGAAAGTCATGAGGCAGACTGCTACTCCCCACCTAACTTAGAGGTTGGTGTGTGCTTTCAAAATAAATACAGGTGATGCATGAAAGATTCTAAAAATGCATGGATAAAATAAAAAGGACATAAATGGCAAAATTTAAACACATCAAATACACAAAGCTTAGTCCGATGTTGTTAGAAACAGTACCTCCCCAGCGGAGTCGCCATTCTGTCGCACGTCGGAAAACACCCCGCGCGCGCGGCGTCGGCCCGTCCTGGCGATGGCGGTTTTTTTTGCTCTCTTATTTGGAATTGATTTTGTTTGGAGTCGCCACCTAATATTTAATTGAGGGTTACTAGGAAACCCAAGTTGACTGGTCTTGTCAGAGATTCGCGGGTAAGGGACTGATTGTGGTTAGGGAAGGTATAAGCACCCCTAACGCACCCTACCTGAGGTAAGCTGCTTCGTGGCTTTGATGTGTTAAAGAAGTTTTAAAAATTTTGTTTTTTCATCGGATTTTAGAAATACAACTTCCGTACAAGTTTGTACTTCTACACCGTGATCCAATCAAAATATTAAATCCTTCTTTATTCTTTTGCCGTCTCATTAGAAAAGGATCCTGAAATAAATACAAACATGCATTTTTTGTTTTTTTTGTTTTTGTCTTTTTTTTCTTCTTTTTTTTTTTACATCCGAAATACAAATTACAAAATTTCAAAACTAAATAAAAATTACATTAAATAGTTTGAAATTTTACAGAACAGTCCTCAAAACTCCAAAAATTGCAAGGGAATCCTTCTGCACAGGAATTGGGCGCAGGAACAGCTGGCGGCGCGTGTTCCAACGCGCCACGTCACTGGCGGCGCGTGGTTTCACGCGCCACCGCCGGTGAAGACCAGCAAGCTGGTAGATCGAGATCGTCTCCTTCTCCTTTCCCCGTCCGTACTGTCGGTGACCTGCAGAGACAAGAGAAAACACAAACAATCACAGGTTTTTGAATCTGCCTCCCGTTTCCCTTTAGATCTGCAGATCGGCAGATCTGTTTTTTTTGTTGCCGTTGCGTCTCCCTCTCCTTCAGTTCAGGTGACCGGTGGCATGACCAAGGATTGCTGGTCTGTGGGCGCTACTGGGTTGGTTGCTGCCGCTGGAGGCTGTTCGGCGGCTGAGGAAGGAAAGACCCGCTGGTTGAAGCGGGAGCCGTGGGTCTGAGGAGATGGGGAACGGCTCTGTGTTCTCTGGTCGGGGGGAAATGAGGCTGTTCTGTGGAGCTGTGATGGTCTTCCTCCACTGTTGGTGCTCGGCGGTCTGGAAAATGGAGGAGATGGGGGAAACGGCTGGGAAGAGGAGCGGGAGCAGCTGCTGGAAAAGAAGAAGAAAAAAAAAAGGGCACGGTCGTGGACGGAGGAGAAGGAGCAGGAAAACGGTGCCGGTTTGAGGGAAGAAGAAGGTGCTGTAACCGGCTGGAGAGGGAGAAGGAATGTGTGTTGGTTGCTTAGGAGAACCGGCTGAAAGAGGAAGAAAATTTCCACCGGGGGGGGGGGGGCTGCTACCAAAGATGGAGAAGAGAGGCAGAGATGTGGAAGGCAAATGGAAACCACGGGGGCTGTGTGCAGCCTTGGCCGAAAAATTCAACGGGGGGGGGCGGCGGCTCTGTTGAAGAAGAAGAAGATTAAATGTTTTAGGGTTAGGTTTAGGTTTTTTTGTTCTTTTTTTTTGTCAAAAATGCCCCCCAGTTTGGCTGAAAATGAAGGCTATTTATAGGCAAAATAGTTTTTCAGGCTTCAAAATTGGTCCCTCAAGTTTTGTGTTTGGCCCCTGATTTCAATTGATTTACTTGGTAAAAATTAAATTGGGTCTCTTAAAATTCCTGATTTTTCAATTAAGTCCGAATTAAGCTCCCAAACTTAATTTTTCACCAATTAAGTCCTCCAATTAATTTGACCCGCTTAAAGTATAATTAAGTCCTTGCACTTAATTAACTCCTTCAATTGGACCCAAATTAATTCTTGAACATAATTAAAATTCAATTTGGCCCATGATTAAATCAAATTGGCCCATTAAAAATTTAATTATATCATTGGACTTAACTTTTATGCAAATTCGTCCAATACTCATTTAATTTGACCTTTGAATTTGCATTTTTCTATTTTTGGGCATAACAGCGTACAATTAGGCCTTGAAATTCTTCCGAAAATTGCAGCTTGATTTTCACCTATTTTTGCAGCCTTTCTTGGTCGACTTTCTCCGCATTGCCAGCCTTTATTTTATTTTTATTTTTTTATTTTTATTTTTTTATTTTGAAAGAAAAGTGAATTTTGGGGAATCACCCAAAATTGGGTGATGACAGGAGCTTAAATGAATTATTTCATAAAATTCAACGTCGGAATTCAGAACAAAGAATTGAAGAGAAATTTAGTTGAAGATTGAAGCAAATCTTGGTTCAAATAAGTGCTCCAAATTTGCCCCAAAAATCAATTCTAGTCCAATTCTAGAAAAAAATATCATATGATCTATTTCAAGCCCAAACATGCCTTATGTTGTGTGCAAACTTCAACCATCAAACACTCAAGGTTTCAATGTCAATCTTAGCCCAAATAATAGGTACATTTGTATCCTTATTTGATGCTTAAATTCAGCCCCAAATCAGCCCCAAATCACCCTCCAAATCAGCCCAAACACAATCCATGATCCTACATGTCCACACAATAAATAACATTTGATTTATTTGGGTAATTCATTGATCCAAGAGGGCAAGCACATGGATGGAAAGCTGGAGGGGACATTGTGACATTATTTTTGGGTCAAAATAAGAAAGAGACAACTCATAAAGGAGGAAGAAAAACGTGCACCAAAGTGTTCTCCAAGCTGGCCTGGTTTGATTTTCCAGAACACCTTTCGGTGTTTTATCCATAACTTTTGACTCCGATGTCCAAATGAGCTGTTCTTTAATGATCTGGAAAGCTAACAGAATGGCCTATAAATATGTCTCTAATAACCATCTCCAGGGGAGGCTTCGAAAAGGGTCGAATTGCTGTCCAAAGTTAGAGTCAGATTTGTGTCCGAATTTTTACTGAAATTGTGTTGTGTTCTTCTTTATAGATTTCGGTTCTTTAGCTTGTAAAACTCATTATTTCAGTTTGATTCAAGTCATTTTATGTTTATTAAAGTGTTATTATATATAATCATGGTTGGCTAATATTCTTCTTGGATCCAAATCAAGGATGATGGTGGTTGAGGTGAGTTCTTTAAGATATGAATGAATCTTAATGTCTATCTTTTCATTTTCTTCATGAATGTTTATTATTGCAAAGAAATTTTACAAATCATTTAGGTAATGTTATAATCTTGAATTTTTATGCACAAACCTTAGTTTTGGTATAGAGATTGCTTGATTCAATGTCTTACTTAATATGAAAATACTTGTTCATTCTTAAGCAATAATCAATCTTCATCATTTTAAACTTCATTGTAATATCTTCCGATCTAATATCACCATCGTTGATATTAGGTTGAGTTATCTTATATATGTTGAAGGAATCACCAATACATCACCATTAAAATTGATTTGGACCAAGACTTACTTTTTCTTGTCATTTAAAATCTATTTACACCTTTTCATCTTTGAAAACAAATCCATCAATCATTTTCAACCAAGTTATTGTTAATTTAATTTCTCTTGAGTTTTGTTTTGTTACCTAGCTTAATTTCCAGATCTAGCTCTCTGTGGATATGACCTCGATCTTACCGAGTTAATTGCTACATCGCACACTCGTGCACTTGCGAGTTAAAACAAGCCGAACATAAAAAGCGGTCAAGCAATGGTCGCAAGGCTGAAACTTAAAGGAATTGTTGATCTGGGGGGAGTATGGTCGCAAGGCTGAAACTTAAAGGGATTGACGGAAGGGCACCACCAGGAGTGGAGCCTGCGGCTTAATTTGACTCAACACGGGGAAACTTACCAGGTCCAGACATAGTAAGGATTGACAGACTGAGAGTTCTTTTTTTTTTTTTTTGTTCAAATGTTAGAAATATATAGATCAAAAAGTTCAGACTAGCTGGAAAAAGAACCAGCTAGCCAGAGAAACATCTGTACAGAAACAGAACTTATAGGAACAGGCTCCCAACAAGCACCAGGAAAAAGAAAACACTGCCTAAGGAAACAACCTTCGATTATAGCCAAAGTAAAACAGAAACTATTACAAGTAAAAAAACATAGACCATCAGCACAGTAAACAGCCAGAAAGGGAGCAGACTAGAGCCAACAATAGAGGCAAGCCAGGACAAGGAAAGCAGCCGAAGAGGAGCAGCTCTGCCAGCCGAGTAGGGCAGAGGAATCAGCCAGAATGTCAGCAGCTTGACCTTGTAGAAATGAAGAAGCCATGCAGACCCAGCGCAACCATGAAGATAACGACTGCCAATCGAGCAAAGCCACGCAGCAATCAACCATGCATAGAGGAGGACAACTGCTCAGCTAAAACCGAGACAAATAAGAGGACAGCTGCTCTCCCCTACATAATTGAAAAACCATGCACATCCAGCCCCCAATAAAGAGTGACAGCACATGCCAAAACGTGTCATCAGCTCATACTACCGACACCCACTATTCCAATCAGCATCAAGCAAACTCTGTGTGCCAGCCTTACGCCAGACCATGCAGAGGAGAAAGGGACGTTGAACAACTATAGCAATTAAGAAACTTGCAACCCATATGTCTGCTAAAGAGGAACCCGCTTGGACCCACCCATGCATTACCCATGCAGCAGCTTACGTCCAACCAGACCACATGAAATGCAGCAAAACCAAAAAACCCTGTTCATCTTCTTCAAATAAAAGCATTCGGCCTTGAAGCACAACTTGCATCCCATAGTACTGCCACAGAAGAACCCGCTTGAACCAGCCCATGCATCACCAACATAGCCAGACCACATAAAATGCATCAAAGCAGAAACACTGTTCATCTTCATCATAGACATGCAGCAAAAAGAAGAGTGCTCTGAACAACTTATCTTCAGAAGACCACAACATGCACCTCAACCAACATTGAGAATGTGATGGTCTTTCTCATAGAAATGAAAAACAGTGTAGAACATAATCTGAAATTTTCTAAAGATATTGCCCACCGAAGTATTCTTTCCATCAAAAATTCTCTTGTTTCTTTCTTCCCAGATAAGATAAACTGTGAGACCCAAAGAGACTCTTCTCATTCGAGCTTCTAAGTTATTTCCCCCGGAGTTAAGTCCCCTGATGGCACTGGTCAAGGTCATCATCCTTCTATTGATACGCAGCCACAGCTTGATTTGCAACCAGAGGCAAGCTGACCAAAAGCAAGTGAAGAATAAGTGGCTATGAGATTCCTCCGTCTGCCCACACAGTACACACATGGTATCTAGTTGAAAAAACCTCAGTCGGTCTTTTGTTCTTAATTTTCCCAGCACTGCTAACCATAAAATAAAATTGTGTCTTGGCATAGACCATTTCTCCCATACCACTCGTGCCCAGTTAACTTGAGGACCAGAGAGTCTGAAATAATTATATGCTTGCACCGAGAAGTTGACATCCCTTCTGTGCCATTGCCGAAGTAATGCTACTGCTTCCTCTTGGCTCCCGCAATCTTCAAGTAATTGATCTTTTAGCAGAAGAATAGATTTCCAGAGGGGAGATGAAGAGTGATGAGCAGTCACAGCCCATAAGGTATTCTGTTGCAGGTAAAAGTGATGAACCCATTGGATCCATATGGAGTCAGTTTTGAGATGGATGTTCCAGAGTTGTTTTGCTAGGAAGCTCTTGTTTCTAGCTTTTAAATCAAATAAGCCTAGGCCCCCTTCCTTTTTGGGGAGGCAGAGCTGCTTCCAGGCCACCAGAGCAGAGTTGCTGTTTGTATGGTTGCCTGACCACAAGAAGTTTTTGCAGATGCAAATAATTTGATTAACTACACCGCTAGGCATTGAAAAGATGCTAAGCCAAAACTGGACCATTCCATAGAGTACTGTCCGCACTAGCTCCAATCTCCCAGCATAAGTAAGATGTTTTCCCATCCAACTTTGCACTGCCAATTCCAGTTTCTGCAACAGAGGAGAGAATTGGCTTGCTAGAAGTCTGTGGGGACTGAGAGGAACACCGAGATATTTGAAGGGAAAACTACCTTCTCTGAAGCCAGTATCATGGAGGATTAACTGCTTCAAATTATCACTAACACCCCCAAAATAGATTGATGATTTCTCTGCATTTATAGTCAACCCTGAGGTCTGCCCAAAGAGTTTTAGTTGTTTAAAGATAGTGGAAACAGAGTGTCTATCCCCACGAGACAACAAAAGCACATCATCAGCAAAAGCAAGGTGGCATATATCATGGACATTACATTTCGGGTGGAAATGAAAATCACCATTCCTGGATGCTAGCTTAAGCATTCTGGAAAAATATTCCATGCATAAGATGAACAAATATGGTGATAATGGATCACCTTGCCGAACTCCACTCTTCCCAGGAAAAAAGCCATAAAGAGTGCCATTAACTGCAACAGAGTAAGATGTAGTTTCAACACATTTCATAATTAAGTGCACAAATCGGTTTGGGAAGCCAAAAATATGCAACAGCTGACGCAGAAAATGCCACTGAACTGAATCAAAAGCTTTCTTAAAATCAACCTTCATGAGACATCTTGGTGAAGCTCTTTTCCTGCCATAATGACGAAGGAGCTCCTGAACTAAATTAATGTTGTCTGACATCATTCTCCCACCTAGAAAGGCATTTTGCATTGGGCTAATAATGGCATTTAGAGCAGAAGCTAATCTCCCCGAAAGGATTTTAGATATCACTTTGTAGACCACATTGCAGCAAGAAATGGGCCGAAAGTCAGCTGCTGTATTTACATTTGCTGCCTTGGGGATTAGAGAAATAATAGAGTGGTTAACTTGCCTCAAAAGTTCCCCAGAAGTGAAGAAATTCTGAACTGCCGCACAAAAATCCCTTCCAATGACACCCCAAGATTTTTTGAAGAAAAATGAAGAGTAACCATCCGGCCCTGGAGCTTTATCATTTCCAATATCAAACAGAGCATTTTTAATGTCATCATTGGATACAGGAGCTAAGAGAGACTCATGAGAGCTTTCATGAAGACAAGGCCCACTGTGAATAACACCAATATCTAAGGGAAAAGTTTCCTTGCATGAGCCCAGGAGCTGCTGATAGAACCGAACAAATTCTTCACCCATTTCAGCCTCTGATGTAGTCAGGGTGCCATCACTACAGTGAATAGCAGGAATATAATTCCTTCTGTTTTTCTGATTCATAAGTGCATGAAAGAAACTTGTGCCTCTATCACTGTCTTTGAAAAAATGGCATTTAAGTTTCTGCGAGAAGAACATTTTCTCCACTGATTTAAGATTCGTCAATGTCAACCGTAACTGCTTATCATGCTCCAATAGCTGTAAATTGTCCCTGTCATCATGAAGAACAGTTTAGTGATTCTCTAGAGCTGCCTCAGCTCTAGCAACTCTTTCAGAGATATGGCTAAAATGCAATTTATTTAGCTCTTTTAAAGGCTTCTTCAGAAGCTTGAGCTTCTTACAAAGGGAGAACATAGGAGAGCCTGGGATGTGGCGAGTCCAGTTATCAGATACAATCTGCAAGAAATTCTCATGGGAAGCCCACATATTGAAGAATTTAAAGTTGCGCTTCCCCTGTCTGTTTTGATAAGCAAACCGGATAATTGCTGGAGAATGATCAGAAAAGGCCCCAGGATTGCCAAAGTGGACGTGAGCTGGGGCTTGAATTGAAGACCAAGATGAGTTGACTAGTGCTCTATCAATTTTGCTCCATACTCTTCCATTATTCCAGGTAAAATGGCAGCCCGTGAAATTGAGATCAACAAGCCTGAGGTCTGTACAACAGTCTCTAAAATCCGATGTTTCATAGGTGGAGACAGGCTCTCCATTGTGCTTGTCAGACTGAGACAAGACAGAATTAAAATCACCCATAACCAACCATGGGCAATTAGGCTGCCATGCTCTTAAGTCTGCCCATAGAGATCTTCTTGCAACAATTGTATTATATCCATACACAAACGTGACAGTGAATCTAAGCTGGAGAACTAAGCTGTTGATAATTACATGCAGCCCTTGAGCTGAACAATCAAGTAAGTCAACTTTTACTGTTGATGGATTCCAAAAAACCACAATTCTGGCATTGTTGGCAGCTGTAGCATTAGTAAGGAAATTCCAGTGTTTCATCCGAAACTTATGCATGGAGGAAACCTTAGAAGAGTGCAATTTGGTCTCAAGAAGACCACAAACATCCAATTTATGCTTCTTCATGAGGCTAACCACCTCATGTTGCTTCAGAGGACTGTTTAGTCCTCTGACATTCCAACAATATAGAATCATTAACCAGCAGGAGAGGTAGGAGGCCTCCTACCACTACCACCTGATTTCCGAGAGCTACTCCTTGTAACCATAACTGGAGAAGCTGAATGAGCTGCTTTCTGTGTTGCCTCATTACAAACCTGCTCCTCAGTCCTGACACTACAGCCAGCAGAAGTGCCTTCACAAGATTGCTCTTGTGTTCTGATCAAAACCTCAGTTGAACCTGCTCTGCCTTCATTACTGGTATTCAGATGAGTAAGAGATTCATCACCCTGCACTCTAACATCCTCTGGGCATGCCACTTCCTAAGAGCTCTTTTTTTTTTTTTTTTTGATCAAATGTAAGAATATTATAGATCAAAAAGGCGCTGGAGTCCAACAATACAGGGAAAAAGGAACAAAGTCATTTGACCAAATCGTAAGCAAGACAAGCTTGTTGAACGCAAAATAAAGGGAACAGACTCCCTTGTACAAATATAGGAACAAACTCCCTGGATCAACCTAAAATAAAAGGGAACAAGCTCCCTTGAACAAGCATAAAAGCCATAAGGCAAAGCAAACTAGCATACAAAGAACGGCTAGGAGACCCAAAACCCAACAGCAAGACTACGTGCAACCCAGCAGACGACATGCTTTCCAACAGCACAGCAGACCCACCTGCCGACAGCTCCCCAATCAAGAGCAAAAGACAAATGGTGGGACCACACAACAGGAATGCATTGCCTGCCCAAACAAGAGACAAGTGTCTGAAGAACAGCCAAATAAAGAACCTGCCAAAGCCAAGAATCAGCCACAACGACTCGTCAAGCCAAGCAGGACAAACAATCCAGGGGACAAGCAGCCATGCTGACGCAGCTCAGCCATGCATAAAAGCCAGCCATGCATGCAAATACAGCGAAACAACTGTTCTCCCTTACAGGACCATGCACGATCACCACATAGCACAAAACCTTGCAGAACCAAGGAACCAAAGCACCTTCGAACCCTCCCAGTCAAAGTGCCAGCCAGCTTCACACAGCAAAGCATCCAACCCAGCAGATGGGCAACAAGCCAATTTGATCCGTTTCAACCCAAGAAACGAATTAACCAGCAGCTCAACACAAAAAACCTGCAAGCCAACTGCAGGCAGCAAACAAAGCAAGCCAACTAGCAGGCCACATCAAACAGAACAGCAAGCAAAACAGCCGGCAGAAAGAACAGCAATCCAGCAAGGAAAGAAAGTAGGAGAACAGCTAGGGAAACCCCAACAGTAGATCCAAAGGCCATCAGACCAACAACTGGAAGAAAACATAATAGCTA